>NC_040044.1:10862851-11162851 GCF_003713205.1 Coffea eugenioides
TGAATCAATTTTCCAAAGAAAAAAAATAGAAAAGGAAAAGGACCAAAAAAAAAAAGGGTAAAAAACAAAAAGGTCTCCTGTGGTAAGTCTAATTAGGGGTGACAATTTTCGACACGACCTGAAAACACGACACGAATCTAACACGAAATTAATGGGTTTGGGTTGAGGTTTCGGGAATTCAGGTCAGAATCGGGTTGGACCCGATGAACCCGAAAAGAAAACAGGTCGATTTCGGGTCAACCCGTGGTGACCTGATATGACCCGATATGACCCGTTTACGAATTAAAAATAATTTTATCTAACTAAACTAAGTTATTCTTTTTTTCAAAGGTATTAATTACTTAATCCTAAATGAATTTATTTAATTTGTGTGAAGTTGAAATTATTATATTTGGACAAATAATATATTATATTATTTTTCTTTCTATTACTGTTTAAATTTAGTTTATCTTTTGTTCGGTGATAAAAACTTATACGGTGTTTAATTTATTTAGATTTGGTTTGGAATTATTTATTTAATTTTTTACTTGATTATCGTAATTAGTTTTGTGAAGGAAATTATTTAAAATACAGTGATAAATAATAAATTAAAATTAAGTTCGGGTCATTTCGGGTCGACCCGTCAACCTGAAATTTTCGGGTTCGGGTCAGCATACCTGACCCGTCACGGGTTGGCGGGTCGGGTTCGGGTCAACAAATTTTCTGCCGGGTTGACCCGAACCCGACCCGCCAACCTGATTTGGACCCGAATTGCCACCCCTAAGTCTAATACACAGAAAAATCCCCTATGGTTTCAAAATATACAACACGACACCTCATGCTTTGAACTAAATTGTAAAGCTGACGGAATCCGTTAAATTTAACGGAAATGACTTATTGGAACCTAAAAAAAAATTTTATGCCTAATTTTTATCAAATATACCTATTCTACCCCTTAACCCTCAATTCTCTCTATTTAGAGAATAAAACAAATGATTTTTTTGAATTGTCTTTTGCTTAATTATATCACGGCATTTTATCCATTTCCGTTAAGTTTAACGGATTCCGTCACATTTACAATTTAGTTCAAAGCATGAGGGGTCGTGTTGTATATTTTGAAACCATAGAGGGCTTTTCTGTGTATTAGGTTCATCACAGGGTACTTTTTTATTTTTTACCAAAAAAAAAAAGAAGTTGAGAATCGATCTCACATATTCCTTTCTCGTTGGTAGGGATTTTCATATTCCGGTTTCAAGCAAGTAATAGCTGTTGACTGACAGGGAATCATTCATTTAAAAAACAAAAAGGAAAAATAAATTTAAAAGAAACAAATGCACTTTCTTATTTGCATAATCATTCATCCACTCTCACTAGCAATCTCTCTTCTTCTTCTTCTTGTTTTTTTCCTTTTTTTTTTGGGCTAATGTTATCCATTAGGGAGAAAATTCTTAATTTGTGATGAAAAACAAAAGTTATACTACAAAGGGGGTGATTAGTGAAGTAGCTTCCACAAATGTGATCTTCGCATTTGTGAAATGCGAGTTCAGGTACCTCGCATTTCACAAATGCGAGGTAGGTGCTTTTAAAAAAAAAGAAAAACAAGCTACGGTTCTTCAGTTGGGAGCTCAAGAGATCGCATTTACAAAATGCGAGCTTATTTCCTCGCATTTCAGAAATGCGAAGTACTCAAGCTTTTTTGACCGAAAATTGGATTCTGACCGCAATTGTCTAAACTCAAGCTTCAGCCGTTTCAGCCTCCAAGACACGCTTCGGTTTCCCGCTTCAGCTCAATTTCGAATCTAATTTCTTAGCTGCTACCCATCAATTCCTCGCAGCTGGGTTTTGTTTGTCTTAGTTTGTCCGTCTATTTTCGTTTCATCTTCGCCGCTTCACCACACAGCTCGCCGCCGCTGCATTTCTAAGCTGCTACCCAGCTCAGATTATACCAGGTTTGTTTATCCTTGTTCCATTTTTTTGTTTAAGTTATGTCGTTGTTGATTATTGGTTTTTGGTTGCCCTTCCGTCCCCACTTGCCTCTGTATAATGAATATGTAGTGCTGTAATTTTTAAGCGTATGATCCGAGCTCGAATCTATAAAACCCAGAAGGATCCGACCTCGGATCGTTTGAAAAGCCAAAAATTAAAACAGCTGATCCGAGCTCTGATCCGACAAGTTCGTGTTGTATCCGAGACCTCGGATAAACTTCTGTTATAGTTGATCCGAGCCATGTCGGATCCGAGGACTTTTTGATCAGATACGACCTCGGATCTATTTAGGTGTTGGTACTAAACAGCTAAATTCCAGTACTTCACTGCTAAATTGCACCAAAGGCCTAAGTAAAAGCCTTTTTCTTTTGGTATTATCTGAAAACTGGAGTATAGTAAAAAAAAAAAAAGCCCTCGGTCTTGAAGTTCGACAGCCTATCTAATGGTCCCTTCTGTCACTTAATTCAGTAATTGAACCATGCCATTGTGGAGTTGTATTATAATCTGATATTGAAGCATGTAGAAAGTTTCCCTTGCTTCAAGTACTTTTATTTGGTTCATTGGGACGATATTTTGACACGATTGGTTACTTGGTGAAGTGAAGTGAGAATTTGACAGAATCTTCCAAAACATGTTTTTCAGTTGTTGAACACTTCTTCTTGTTTGTCTTGCTAGGTTAGTATAACAGGGTAACATAGATATAATAAGCATGACTCGTTCAATAATAATCTCCCTTGTCGGAATAATAATAAATGCTTGAACACCTCCCTTGTCAGAATGGGACACCAAAGTAACCCCCTTGCGTGGACATTTTTTTATTTTCTATAAGTATGTTTTCTATACCTATGTTATCTAGTTTACCAAGGGTTAAATTCTTTGAATTTAGGTGAATAGATCCAAAAAGGTATATCGGAACAAGCAAGATCTACGGGAACGAGGTGGTTCATTTGAACAAATCCCTCATTGCACCCCAGATCCTCTGCTCCAGTACCTTATGTTGGGTCTGTGTGAACTCCATCATATTCATATAGGTGCACATCGAGTTTTCGAAATAAGCCAGGAGACTTGAAGAGGCTTTGATTGGTACCACTAGGAAGTTGTCTGCAGAAGTGCATCTTCAGAATCTTCGGCATATCATTGGGTAAGTCATGTAGTTTTCAAGTAGATTTAATTGTAGACTTGCACATGTTCTAATTTATAAAACCTTGCTTGGATTCGTTTTATTTTGAATTCATGAATGTAATGTGAGACCTTGTAGTATAGTATATTTTTTAATTGCATGTTATGGTGGTTGACAGTGGAGCATACGAAATTATTGTTGTTTCACATTCTACTGTGTACATTATATTATTATTGCAGGCTTAAGGAAAATTCGCAGTTGGTTGTCTTCTATAAGATGCTTATTGTATGTCAAATTATTCTACCGTATTTGTAGTGCTGTAAATTATCTCATATTTGATGTCTTGTTTGAAAATCGATGTGCCTATGTTGGTTGGCAAGGAGTTTTCGCCCAGTTACAGGGGAGACTCTGTCAAAATTTGTTTAAAATCTTTTTGGGTGTTTTGGTTAGTGATTGCCTTAAGAGTATAATAAGACAAATTGGCGGCAATATGGACTCAAAAGGGGGGGTGCTTCTTTCCGTTAAATAAAACAAGACATCCTCGGAGATATTACGTACTATTCAATTTAATTAGGAGTTGTTGAATAACTTTTTGGCATTTGGATGATGATGATGTATAGGCGGTTAGAGGGAACATTAACTTAAAATGTTGACTAAAAATTTGTATACAAGACAAACTGGAATCACATTTGCTTGTACTACTACAAATGTGAGTTCTCCTTTGCTTGTACTACTACTTGTACCTTAAACACACATTTGCTTGATTAAGGTGAGTTCTCCTTTGTATCACACTTGAAACAGTAACAATGGATAGGGATTGTTATCTGATGTATACTCTTCTACCGCATGAGCTACTTATTTTATTCCAAAATAGGGATTCTTTCCACACGTATGTCTATAGAAAGACCTCTGCGCGTGTCTCTTTATTGGGGAGGTAAAATACACTACGAGGATGGGTCAATTTGTTACTTGCCTCGTATGTGCAACCGTACATTCTCTTTACGATGCAGGATTGGATATGATGATTTGGTGGATAGAATCTATGAATATATGGGGGTCGATAGGGGGCTGTTTAGGTTGAATATATTTCTCCGCCAACCTTGTGGCCGGAGCTCTTATAACGTGTCCCCAGTGGTTGACGATGAAACTCTTGCGATAATGTACGATGTATGGAATGAAATTGTTCCATACACCGCAGAACTGTATATCGAGAAGGATGAAAAATTCCAAAATCCTCGAGTCACCGGGACATTCATTTCACCAAATACTAATTTAGGTCCGATGATGTCACTTGTCCATGCATGCATGGATCCGACAAGATTTCAACCAAGCTCTAGTACAGCAGTACCTGAGACGGCATCGGTATCAGAATGGGCACATGGAGATTGTGGTAGGGATTCGTTAGAGCCACGTCTTACATCAGGCTTAAGGACGCAAGTTGAATCTGTTCAGGGCCTAGACTCGATTCAAAGTTTTAGAGATCCAGAATCGCCGGATCATCTTGGTAGTTATGGCTTGGATTTCACTGCCGGTCCAAGCCATTGCAACAGCCCCCTAGATGATGATTTGGAGCATGACGTGGAAGATGTAGAGGAATCTGAGTCGGTTGATGTGTCAGGCAGTGACTCAGATGGCGAAATTGGACAACATGGAGTCCACCTGGATCTTGAGAACCAACAGCCTTTTGATGCATCTAGCAACCCCCTGTATGCTCCACGAGGATTGAAATTCTTCTCTAACCTTGGAAACATAGATGAGGACGAGTATCTGACAGATGACGATGAGTTGGAGCGTATTGTGACATTTAGTGAGGAAAATAATAATATAAGGCTGCATATGAGATTTGAGAGCAAACAACAGTTGAGCAGGGCTATTAGAATGTGGTCTATCACTCATAATAGGGAGTTTAGGGTTGTTGAGAGCAAGAGAAACACCTGGGTTGCCAAATGTAAATCCGCAATTGAAAGGACCTTCACCACTGAGGCCGACTCATTGGAACCTCCATGCGACTGGTGTGTCCGAGCAGTGAAGAAAAAGACACACGGATTGTGGCAAATAACCAGGTGGGTGAACGATCACAATTGTGTGGGTGATTTGATGAGTAATAGCAACGCTAGTCTAACATCTTCGGTTATTGCTAGACACGTTGTTCACAGTATTGAAGACGATCCTGGGTACAAAGTAAAGAACATTGTCAGTGATGTTAAAAAGGTGCTGAAGGTGGATGTTTCTTATAAAAAGGCTTGGTACGGCAGACGCAAAGCTATTGAACTTGTTTTTGGTTCTTGGGAAACAAATTTTGCCGAACTACCAAAATATCTTGACGCGCTTGTGAAGTCGAATCAGGGTACCGTTATCAGGTGGTTACACCATTCTGATAGCACGGATCACGTGAAGACATTTAAGTATGTGTTCTGGGCCTTTGAACCGGCTATTGATGCATTTCACATGTGTCGGCCGGTAATATGTGTTGACGGCACTCATTTGCGTGGCGAATATAAGGGCAAACTACTTGTTGCCGTGACACAGGATGCCAACAACCACATTATTCCAATAGCTTATGCCATAGTCGACGAGGAGACCATTTCTAGTTGGTCTTGGTTCATGGAGCAACTTAGATACCACGTCGCCCGCGATCGGTATCCCATTTGTGTCATTTCAGATCGGCATCCCGGTATTATTCATGCTATGGCACATTTTGACTATTGGCAAGAACCTTTGGCCTTTCATAGGTTTTGCCTACGACACGTTAGGAGTAACCTAATGACTCACTTCAAAGGTTTGAACCTAAAAAAGTTGTGTTGGGCAATGGGAAGGGCCAGACAGTTGCGCAAGTGGAGGGCATTAAAACGAGAATTAAGGAGCACGTTTCCAGATGCATGGACCTATTTGTGTAACATTGAAATCGAGAAGTGGTGTCTAACTCATGACGGTGGCCATCGTTGGGGTATTCTCACAACTAACATGTCCGAAAGTTACAATAATGTACTTAGAGGAGCACGTCACTTGCCTATCCGGGCTTGTATTGATATGACTTTTCATCGGACAGTAGAGTTGTTCAGAACAAGAAGGAAGGACGCCAGACATTGCCGTAATCCATTTCCTCCAAAGATTTGGCGAAAGTTTAAGAATTCGGATCAGAAAGCGGGAAGCCACAGGGTTGTTGAGTTCGATGGCTCTTCCGGGGTGTATAAAGTGGTGACAGGCCGCCGTGTGGACGGTAAAGGGGGCAATATACAAACGGTCAAGTATTTGGAAAAATCTTGCTCTTGTGGTAAGTGGCAGTGCTACCGACTTCCCTGTTCCCACGTGTTGGCCGTGTGCAGGCATCGCAGGGATAATCCTGGGGCGCTGGTAGATCCGCAGTTAACAAAAAGGCGATGGACAGTTCAGTATTCAGGAAAGTTTAACCCTTTGCCACATCCGGATACTTGGCTCCAACCGGATTGGGAGTTGCAAGCAGATCGCAGTAAATATGTTGCCCGTCGGGCGGGGAGGGTACGAGCTAGAAGAATTCGGAATGAGATGGACGAGAGAGATCCAGAGGAACCAAGAAGGTGTACAAATTGCCATCAGCCGGGTCACAATAGAAGAAATTGTCCTAATTTTAGAGTTTGACATCATCCGTTTCAGGGATAGGAACCAGTGTACTGAACGTTTGCTATGTCATTTTGTTGGATTATGGAATTAATATGATTCATGAGACGATATTCTCTAATATCAGTACTTTGGCTCGTAATATTTCAGTGTCATTTTAAGCATCCCACTATTTAAAGTGTTGCATTAGTTTTAGCAACTACCAGTCTACTAATACTATGTGTAGTAGCCTTATATGTTACATAATGCATTTGCAGCTATTGTTTTCTATATGGCCGACATTCCTACACAAGCAGCCTTGCATCCGGGGCCATTCGTGTATGATATTATCTCAGCAGGCACTGCACACCGGGCACATTCTATATTTCACGGGCACATTGTAGGTGAGCAGCTTGATGTCAGGCGATGTGATAGGCACTTTTGGGAGCATACACCTATCCCTGAGCCCGTTCGACAGTATATTCGATTGGCTGGCTTTGAAGGGGTGCTTGACTGTGGATATATGATGCTCGATCATGCTTTGATCACTAGTTTGGTGGAGCGGTGGCGGCCCGAGACGCATACATTTCATCTCCCCGTTGGAGAGACTACGGTAACCTTGCAGGATGTGGAGGTTCTGTGGGGTCTACCCATAGACGGTCCTCCAGTTATAGGGATTGATACTCCTCATACAGTTGAGGAGTGGAGGAATTTATGTGAGGAGTTGATTGGATTTTATCCAGCGATGTCAGATTTTGATGGGCAGCGGCTTAAATTAGGATGTTTATCTAGAGTATTAGATATAGAGTTGCCACCTGATGCTTCGGATGTCCAATGTAGACAGCGGGCCCGTGTATACCTGCTCCTGCTATTAGGCGGTCATTTATTAGCAGATAAGTCCGGTAACAAAGTCCCCCTATTGTATATGCCATTACTACGAGATTTGGAAACTGTTGGGCAATATAGTTGGGGAAGCGCGATATTAGCAACTCTGTATCGATCATTGTGTAGCGCCACATCTCCCTCTAGATCGGCAATTGCGGGACCATTAGTTTTGCTTCAGGTACATTTCCTCCAGATTCAACGTGTTAAACTTTAACTAGGTGATGATTATACGGTCAATTAATACATTCAAATATTATAAATTACAGCTATGGGCGTGGGAACGTATACCAACAATGCGCCCTGATCGTGTGCAGCCGTTAGAGCACTATCCTGGTCCATATGGAGCTCGGTATGTATATATCAAATATATTTTTGTAATACTAATACGAATCAACTATCTCCTTTAACAAATATTTTCCCAATTCGTTCCCTCAGGTGGAATGTTCAATTTGATGTACACAGAGTGGCAAGACATGTTGTATCTGTATTCCGAGATCAGTTGACAGGCTTACGTGCCCGAGAGGTACACTAATTGTCTTTTGATGTCATTATGATTGGTCTTTGCCGTTATATTTCAGTAAGATGTTTAAAATTTATATATATATGTTGGTTGTATGGCAAAAAGATTATGCTTGAGTATCGTCAAAATGGTTGGATTGGCAGGGAGTTTTCATCCGGTTATAGGGGAGGTGCTGGGAAGATAAATTAAAAATTAGATGTAAAAAATGAGAATAACTATTGTGATGTATTGTATGTATGGCGAAATGGAATAAGTATTGGCTTTGCAGTTTATATGGCAGCCGTACTCGGACGATATTCTCGCATCTCTGCCTGCATATTGTACTGCAGGACGCGGCATTTGGAGATCGGTCACGTATCTCATATGTTGGAAAGTTGTCGAGCCACATCTTCTGAATCGAGTTATGAGACAGTTCGGATATCATCAGCCCGTGCCTGATCTAAGATTGACCGATAATCAACAGGCACTGCATTCTCTTGATCGTCGTGGCAAGGGAAATCAAGACTGGATAACTAGACATGCAGCATATATTGATGTGTGGACTGATCGGCCTATGCATGTGGAGGACGGTGCTGTAACTGAAGATCCTACCTATCCGTCCGATGAGTATCGTCAATGGTATCGCGAGCGGACAGTGCTATATATTTCAAATCCTACTAGGCATCCCGTTTATCCGGAGGGCTTTCAGGGTGATAGCGCTAGAGCACAATATCTAGTAAGTTTTCCTTACAATTACTGAAAGAGATCCTTCAAACAAACCCCAAGTTGTTAAGATTTAACTCTATTCTAGCCGACTCATCCCAGCATTATATCTCCAGATGGATGCTATGTCTCAAGTATATTACATGGCTGAGACCTGTCTCGCACAGAGTGACGAACAGCACACGAATTATTTTAATGCCATGAAGGACTTTGCATCCATGACATTGGAAACTGTAGGGGAGTCATCCCGACTTGCATTTCGCCCTCCACGAGTACCCCAGCAAATTCCGCAAGCAGCAGACCCTCGTCGCGTTGAAAGAGCTCCTAGGAATGTTCACGGTGGTCAGCATGGTGGTGGACGCCGTCGTAGACTCCGGTCACCAGACCCCACCGTCCAAACTGGATGTGATGGAGGGTCACAGGCTACCGAGCATCAGGGCATCCCTAGGTCCATTGGCCATCCTAGGTCGCCAGTGCCTATGGCGGAGTTTACGCCTCTTACAGACTTACATCTTGCAAGCGGTGAACAACATGTAGGAGGTATAGATGAAGGCCCAAGTTCTCAAGCTATTGATGCTAGACTTGAGTCACAGATTACTCAGGTCGATGTTGCGATCCCAGTCCAGCCACGTCGAACACAGAGAGTGCGCAAACCCAGAGGATGTGGCACTCATGGAAGACTTGGACATCATTGATATGCTCCACCGGCATTTTATAGTTGTTGTTTGCTTCTCTTTTTGTTTATATTCTTTAGTTTGGCGAATAGTAGTTTTGGTATGTAAAATATTTGGACACATTGCTGGAAATATTGGTTGGATTAAATGTTGTGCATTTTGGGTTTGCTGGCAGGGAGTTTTGTCCACTTTTAAGGGGAGACTTTGTCAAATTAAATTTTAAAAAAATTTAATATTACTCAAACGGAAGTCACAATTGTAATGGAATTGTAAATAACACATTGCAATCAGGAAATGTGATGATTTTAAATTTAAATATGATAACATGCGCATTAACTAACTACTTGAAAGGAAGGTGAACAAAGGTAAAAGCGAAGTTAGCCAATTGAAGGTGAAGCTCTGAAAAATAGCTGTAAAACCTGTGAGAAAGATGTAGCAAAACGGCTCTGCCTGTTGACGGAGGAAAGAGACAGATCCGCGCCTCGGATCTGTCTACTGATAATGGATACGAGCTCGGATCAATATGATCCGAGGACTTTCCATTTTCATCCGAGGACGGATCCTAAAGACTTCAAAATCACTTACGCCAGGAGTACAGACGAGGCCTCGGATAGGTGTTGTTAATATGGATCCGTGCTCGGATCCAAGTGATCCGTGGACTTTCCAGCTATGATCCGAGGTCGGATGTACGATGACCTCGGATCTCTTACTCCAGAAGTAGATCCGAGGCCTCGGATCAGTTTTGTTAACACCGATCCGCGCCTCGGATCCGTGTGCAGCAACACCTACGCTTTATTTTTTACGGCTTTCCTAAATTTGTACAATTTCGAACCCTTAAATAAGCGAATGTCGACATTTGTAAATGGCAGCCCCCTTGTTACCCAGTACTTGATTCATTGGAGCAGAAAAGTAATAATATTATTCTTTAATTTAGGCATCAATTTCTTTTGTCATTTAAGCATAATTTTGTCTCGGATTTGGCCTTATGGTGAGGGAATCAAGCACTTACTAACGAAATTAAGTGAAAATGACAAATATCATTAATCATGCAAATTTCCAAGCGAGGTAATTTTTCTTATTTAACCGAATATACTTCATAAAAACTAAAAATCCTAATTGCATAATGGTTCATTCCAAGCAAAATGAGGACTAAACCTTCCCAAAAAACATATAACATTCTATCCAATGGAAGAAATAGACACTTAAGCATGGAACATTTTGGCCATTGATTTGAAATATTGGAAAACTTTTGCCTGGAAGATCAAATTTTGCCAGAGTAATCTAAATAACGTTGGATGAAAACTCCCGACCAACAACCTCAATTTCACGGAAATTAATCTCATGACAACATTTCAGAGACAAATTCCAACATTTTTAACCATACACAACTGCAATTATACATTTCAAAACACAACCACCCATAAGACAAAGTAATCACTCCCCCACACTTAAAATCTACAATGCCCTCATTGTACAGACATGTAGGAGACAATGAAACTTCCCTCAAAATGAGTGGTCATGCAATTTGATGCCCTTCAAACCTCACAATCATCCCAATTCTGTCCAAAATGAAACAACAAGGGTACCAAACTACATAAGTTGGACAAGATAATCCAATAAGAAAACTACAAAGGTTGTCTTAACAAAAGAAAAGCAAAATAGAGAAATAAAAGATCCAAGCCGCAACGGAGCGTCATGGCTGCTCGGAACGAGGGTCTATTGCCTCTTCCGCTCCATGACGACCCTGTGAGGTACCAATATGGCCCTCCTCCTGATGAGGTGTCGGAGTACCAATATGGCCATCCGCTCCATGAGGACCCTGTGAGGTACCAATATGGCCCTCCTCCTGATGAGGACCCTGTGAGGTACCAATATGGCCCTCCTCCTGATGAGGTGTCGGAGTACCAATATGGCCATCCGCTCCATGAGGACCCTGTGAGGTACCAATATGGCCCTCCTCCTGATGAGGACCCTGTGAGGTACCAATATGGCCCTCCTCCTGATGAGGTGTCGGAGTAGGCGACCGGCGGATGTTGAAGTGTTCTTCCATCGCCCGAAGACGGCGATCATGCCTGTCTAGTCGCTCCGTCATCCGTCTCTCCGTTTGATCGATACGCTCGACGACTCGTCCCTCCATACAGCAAATGGCATTTAGGAGCTCTTGCCATTTTGATCTCGGAGGAGGTGGCGGTCGAGGAACAGGAGGAGGAAGAGCTTGCTGCGCCTCCGCCTCTCGAGTTTCCGCTTGTGGTTCAGTGTGCGGAGGAGGCTGGGCGGAAGTCGATGCCTCTCCAGTGTCTCGAATGAGAGCAGCTCCAAAATCCGTAGGAATGCCCAAAGCTTTGAGTATAGAGGTATTAACCTCCTCGACAGACCTAGTGACGATAGCTCGCTCGGTTCCAAGAGGAACCTTGACCTTCTCAAAAATGAGGGATAGCAGTCTTGGAAACCCGAAGCAGGTCTCGCCGGCCCTCATGCGAGCTGTAGTCCGCATATAACTGATGATAATGCTGGGTAGAGGAATGCCGGTCAGCTGCGCACCTACACCATGCATCATCTTGTCCAAAAAGTAGAGATCACTATTGCGGAGCTCCCGTTTTCCACTTTTTTTTGGTACCACATTGAAGGCAAACAAGTAGAAGATTAGGTGGTACCTATGCTCGAATGAATCGGCGTAAACTGTAAGCTTCTTCGCAGTTCCTCTCTCTCTATACTGGCCCTTGAGGCGTCCAACTGCCTCTCCCACCTGCCAAGGGTCTCGCGCCTTGAACTCCTTCGTCAATTTGATATCTTGTCCTTCGTCTTTTAGTTTGACGAAGCATCCCAGTGTTTCCCGAGTTAGAGCCACTCTCTTGCCTCGAACCCACGAGACGATGAGATTGCCACTGTGGCTTTCTTTGTTTTCCACGTTGGCATAGAACTCCCGGACCAAGGTTGGGTAGTAATGCTTGGGAAGTTGTAAGATGTTCTCCCAACCAAGGCGCTTGAATGCTGTGGAGATGTGGTAGTGTGCATCCACTTCCGGTGCCAAGTGCTTCTCGATGATAATCTCCTTGTCTAAGCCGAATTCATACCATTGTTGGTTTTCAAGCGAGGTGAATCGAGTGGTATCGTAGTCCGGAGGTGGCTCGTCACGGCTAGTAGACGCGGTCTTCCGGCGAGAGCGAGGTGGCGGCTCTGGTGACGGAGATTCCTCTTCAGGTGACTCCTCATGCAAGGAAGGTGTGTGTTCCTCTGTCGACGAAGATGGAGGTGTCGGTGCTCGAGACCTTCTTGTGCGAGCCATAATACCTATACCAAAAGCAAGATGAACCTTCATTAGAAATCGTAGAAACTTGCTCGCACGTATTAAATAAGAATTTAAAAAAATTTCGGCAGAGTTTCCCCTTGAAAAAGGGCTAAACTACCTGCCAACATTTACCAAAAATTCAAGCAAAAAATCTACTTAAGACCTCACAAATACAATTCTCACATTGAGAATGAATATTACCAACAAGGTTGTCATGATACGCTAAATACTTCCAATACTTTGACAATTAAAACCATTTGTAAGATTGGAATAAAATTTGAAAGTAAAGTAGACTATCAATGACACTATGCTATAACATTAAGCTTCAACCATCAATTCATCGCAGCGTCAAAATATGCCTTACGAAAAACATCTTCAATTCAAACAATTCTCAACTTTTGGCACTTTGCTTCAAACCAATACATAACTACCCACTATACTTACCACAATTTATCATCAATTTGCATAAAGATGCACTTATTTCAAGCAAACAAATGCAAATTATACACCAAAACAAGAAATTGCAAACAAAAGTCTAGTGTGCTTTCATGACAAAAATTATAAAATTTCTCACCATATTAACAAATTTCTCAAATCTAAGCAAACAACCATAACTAAATGTATATATTATCCCTAATGTAACACAATTGTATCAAGAAATTTCAACAAATAAGCTTTTATCACAATTACTCAAAAACTTTAAAAATTATGCAAAAATAGGAATTATAAAATCTCAAAAGAAATTGCAAATTGTTACCTCAAATGTAAAGGAGGATGCTGGAGGATGATAATGATGAAAAATGAGGGAGAAACAAGTCCGATTTTACCCACAAATCAAACAAAATCCGTGCGGCCCAAAATTGCCTTTTGAATATCAAAATCCACTTTTGATATTCAATTTGTGGTGAAATAGCTTACGGTTTATGATCATACAAGGGTTAGGGAGGTGTTTATGGTGAAGGATTGGAGATTTGATAGATTAAATAGGAGATTGGAGAAAAGGGGTAGGGTTTCGGTGAGAAGAGGGAAGAAATATTTGAAAAGTGCAGAAACGAACCCTCGTTTCTGCTTTATCCGCGAACAGATCCGAGGTCGTATTTGTTCTTGTAGTCCTCGGATCCTACATGGCTCGGATCCACAAGTGCTGAAGTTTATCCGAGGTCTCGGATCAAACTGGAACTTGAATGATCCGGGCTCGGATCTACTGTTTTAATTTTTTCCGCTTCAAACGATCCGCGGTCGGATCCTTCTGGGTTTTATAGGATACGAGCTCGGATCATCACAATTCTGCACTAATTACACCAACTGCAACTTTCCAAACATTTTCTCCCTTTTCCGACTAATTCCAAATAAGCTACAAAACTCATGAATTTTTTGAATCCACCAATCGCTATTTTAAATGCAAAAGAGGATTATTGTTAGTCTTACTGTTCTCGAGTGAAATGAAATTCACACAACTTTACAGCCAAGAAATCATAACTGTGACATATTTAGTGGTAGTCACTTTTAAATATTTACTAAAGTTAAGAAGTCCAAATACGTATTAATCAAACGTCGGAAAAGAATGAAGGAAATGAGGTGGTTACTAACCTCGCATTTTGCAAATGCGAGGTATACAAGACCTTGCATTTGCTAAATGCGAGGTACGCTGACCTCGCATTTGCTAAATGCGAGGTACGCTTCTTTTTTTTTTAAAAAAAAAATTTCGGTGGTCTCGAAATTCATCTCAACTTCGCATTTAGCAAATGCGAGCTCCTTGAGCTCGCATTTGCCAAATGCGAAGACCCCCAAGATAGAAAACCATACACAAAACGCCCCCTTTGTAGAATTTTTTTAAATTTCATCATATTGTTAGAAATTTCTCTCCATTAGGATGACAATAGTTGGACAAAGTAAACCAAATTCCATAACTAACGGGTTAATCATATATATGTAAATAGACTGAAAAACAGATTAGATTCTATCAACTAGAGAAATAGCACCAAGCCCTTCAATCTCTGCAGGTCAATAGCTAACCTGAAATAAGACTTTCAGGAGATTGAAGTCTTGAATTATTTGAGTCCTGAAATAAGATTTTCAGCACAATAAATATATTGAAATTGAATAATTCCAGCCCAGCAGCTGAAACCTCCTACGTACGATAAAGTCAGATTACAAGATATGACATACAAAGTTTGGTGAAAGAAAGGTGCAAATGTTGCAGTCAATCAACAGCTTTAAGCATATTTTGTTCTTTCCCATTTCATCAATTGTAGTTGAACTAAGCACAAGAGAATCTCTAAAGTTGAGATGCTTTGTTAAAAATCCATTCTAAAATTGCTTTTCAAGTTAAAATTTAACTGAATTACTTTTGATATTTGAGTGCATAAACCGCATTTGTGAGAATTGTTCTGGCCAGTTCTATATATTTCAAGGGCCTCAAGACACAAAATAGAATCTAAAATTACACCCATCAGTTTTTGATCCAAGATAAGTCAGGCTACTCAATATTTTCCTCCATAATTTGATGTCAGATAACATGAATCTACATCAAGAACTACAACGAAAACAACCAGCTCAAAAATAGGTAATAAATTTTTAAATGAGTGGAGGATTGACGTACTCAAATTCTAGAATCAAATCCTGTATCTTACACATTGCTCCTGTCTGTCCTTGGCAATCCTACATAATCATCTTAACTATTACAGTTACAGCCAATTCAGGCAGTGGAACGACCTTGACCATTATAGGCATAAGAATTTGCATGATACAAGAAGGCTAAGAACTCCACCATACTAAATCCAGCAAGTAACCAGTAAAAGTAATCAAGATGTGCTAGATTCAAGTTACTGGAAAACCAACCTCCGACTCTGCTGCCGGTGCTTGTGAATCTCTCAATGCTGGAGATAAGAAAACTGCTTAGAAAGCTCCCAATTCGAAAGATACTCAGAAAAAAAGAGAGGCCTATAGTTTTCAATTCACTTGGCATTTGATCATAGAAAAGCTCCTGCAAACCAACCACAGTGAAAACATCAGCAATTCCGAACAATATATACTGAGGCACCAACCACCAAAAACTCATAGGAACCGTTGCATGTGGCAGACCAGCTAAACCATTCCATTGAGCAATTTGAAGTCTCTTTCTTTCAACAAGAGCAGCAATGATCATTGAATCAGTACATAGAACCATTCCTATTCCAATTCTCTGCAGCTTCGTTATCCCTGATGGCCTTCCGGTGATAGTTCTTGCAAGAGGGACAAAAATGCGGTCATAAATAGGGACAAAAAGGATAATGGAAATGCCTGTTAAATACTGAAGTGAAGCAGCCGGTAACACAAATCCTGAACCTATTGATTTATCCATTGTAACTCCTTGTTCTGTGAACAAAGTGGAAGTTTGTGCAAACACAACAGCATATGCCAAGGATGTAGCCCATATAGGAAACAAATCTTTAAGTGACTTTAATTCTTCAAATTCACAGACTTCGGACACATCCTTGTACTTCTCAAGATCATCTTTTTCCAGCAAAGCTTCATTGAGAAATCTGTACGTGGTTAAAAAGATTCAAGATCAATTCAAACTTTTGAATAAATTATTGGTGGATTATAGGCAATGATTTAAATGAATATTGAACTCACCGAAACTCATTTTTGTCAAAATTCTGATAGAGGACCATTTTAAAAACCAACATTTGGTACATTGAGCTGCAATTAAATACATTTAGAGGTTCATGAACCTCGATGAACTTTCTCCAAGTTTCAATAAACATCATAGTTCTAATTTATCAGCTTAAGATTACAGAGTTTTTTCCGATGTTAGTTGTATCCTCCCAACATCAAAATCTAAATGCAGAACAGAAGAATCATATTCCACATTTTTTACAAGCACAAGCATGTCCTTTAAGTATTACTTTTTTTTTCCTGTAGCTTCCTCTTCATAGGTTGAAGTCTCAGAAAGATGCCATAAAGGCACAATAAGAAAAGACATTCTCACTTATGTAAGTAGTATCATCTTACTCATATTGCTTGGATCTTGCTTCATTGACTGTTGCATGTACTCCTTCACTAGACTTTGATGAAGGGACAGACTGCCGATACTTAGCTCCTTTAGCAAACAAATTGCCAATATTTGAAACGGAAAACTTCTCTTCATCTTTCACTTTATACCTATAAGTCTTAGTGCCAAGTAAGAATACGAGTAGGGCCACTGCAAGAGAGCTGCATGGGATCCCAAAGCCGAGAGCCCAACTAAGGTTATCTTGAATGTAGTTTAAGACCAATAGTGCACTCAAAGGACCTGCACATAAACCAAAATACCACCAATTGAAGAATGAACTTTTGCTTCTGCTCTCTTCTGAATCTTGTCCATCAAACTGGTCCGCTCCAAATGCGACAATGCATGGCTTGTGCGCCCCCTGGCTAAGTGCTATTAAATATAGAGAAAAGAAGAAGAGAATAACTTGTAATTGGCTAGGGGAACATGATTGCATGCTGATGTTGCTTTGGCAGTTGAGCATAGCAGATATGGTTAATAGGCCAAGTGCCTGCAATTCATATCAGTTGAATTAGTACAATTTAGCAGTCAGGATGCACAATCATGTAGCTATTTGTCAGCATCTTTCATGACATCTTTCACTGGTTAGAGAGAATTTAGATCATATTTTCACTTTTTAAAGATTCAGTAACTGGTGTCTCCAATCTCGATTACCTATTTTACGGTGTAGCTCATATGTTCGCGAAATCAAAGGGTAAGATCCTAGACAGCGAGGCTGTGGTATTAGTGATGCTCCTTCAAAAGGATTAGATCCTCTGTCTCTATCAAGGGTTTCCTTTTGGAAGTTATCAACAACATAACGACTTAGTAATATGCTCAGAGACTTGTCACGGAAAATCCAATTCACAACAACAATATCAAAAGAATTCTTTAAGAACAAAATTGCACTACTTCACAATGGTTTTAAATATGACTCTCTACATCACATATATTGACACAGACGAGGGTTCAAAACAAAAAGAAACCAACCAGGATGTAAATCACAGATGCAACCACGATGGTCCGATACCGGCCTAGAAATGAATCGGCCACAAATGCCCCCACAAGCGGCAGCATTGCTCCGGCGCCTGTCCACAAGTTAACATTGGCAGCTGCAACGGCTGTTGACTGCCTAAGATGACCCGTAAGGTAAGTTATAAGATTGGAACCTACTCCAAAGTATGCAAACCTCTCTGCTACTCCAACACCTGCTCTCCAATTCACAAACTAAAACAGCAGACATGCAAAGTAGTACTACGAGTTTGGGTAATTACAAAAGTTTTGGTACGTGTATAATGTATTATAGCATAATCTAGCTATAGTTCTTCAAGAATTAACTATTTACACAAGGCCGACTTGATATAAAAAGAGAAGTGAAGAGAGATCGACTAACAATGTTTAATCCTCTAATGATGAATTTTTGCTGCTTCAAGTGTGGAAATATATGTGTACAAGTATAAAGACTAGTGTTATGCAAAGAGTCTATGATAAAATCACTAGGCTAGTTTTCTTGCTTCATGATTATCTTAGCCTAATATTGTGCAGAAAATTCAAGGAAAAATCATAAATAAATAGCTAAAATAACACGAATTAAATAGTAAGTAAAAGTTTAAGAAAAGTAGAGGTGCAATTTCCAAGTAAGTTATCAATGTGATGAAACAAGTTTTTTGTTAAAAAAAATAATAACAATAATAAAATTTTCCATTTTGCACTAGTTTAAAAAAGTTTCTTAAGTACAAGATGAAAATGAGATGCAGCCATTAATTCACCTACATAGATATTCCTGGTTTCATTAAGAAAGAATTGATAGGAATTAATCTCACCTATAATGAAATAAGCAGATTTCCATTTTCCTGATTGGGATCTTTTTGCTGGGAGACCTTGATAATCTACAACACCATCAATCGTATCATGATGACAAGCTGAAACTTCTTCATCAGAACTGGGAATATCTGCAGGAATGATGGCTAATCCAATAGGATCAGTACTGGCCATGTCTGTAGAACTTCCGAGTACTAGTACAAAACTAGACTAGAGAGTCCACCCCAAAACTGGCACATTGGATTTTCAACGAAATTCCCACAATCCCAGCTTGAAAATCTGAGGAAGGAAGTTGAAAAAGCCATTTAAGCTTGGCAAGACCCTTCGGCAGTGGGTGGGTGGGTGTATACGGGTTGCATGCCACTGCAAGCATGCATCAAATGCTCAACACTTGTGGGAATTTTTCTTTTTTTTTGTTAAAGGGAAGGAATTTTTCTAGTCATTTTCGGTTAAGAAGTTAATACTACTCCACCATTACTTTTTTGGTCCAACAAGCTAAAGTTTTTTTTTTTTTTTTTTTTTTTTTTTTTTTTTTTGGGGGTGGGGATCCTGAAAATTGGGCTATATTATATGTGTGCTAATGGCTATCAAGGACCATTTTGGACCGCCCCTTTCTGATTACTCATTGCAACGTGTTTATCCTCAGCCCAAGTGAGATACCTTTTCTTTTTAATTTCTTTATTTTCTTACAGGTGAAAATTGTCAAAAATAGAATGATTTTCTGGAGAACATGGATAAAGCTAGCTCCAGATAGCATATGGAATTAGGGGTATGAACCAGTCTAATCAAATCGAATATCTAATGTTCAAACTTGTTTGATTATTTTAACAAATTTGAAATTTTATTCAAACTTGACTTATTTATTTGCTGAATCAAGTTTGAATGAATTTTTTTTTAATCGAGCTTGAATGTTATTTAACACAAAATGTTATTCAATCTTGATTTGATGAGTTGGCAAACTAATTCCAAACGAGCTCTTACCAAGTCAAACTTAATTCAAGTATCAAATAACTTGATTCATCTTTTAACCTTATATAGAATTAGTATTTTTTTTTTAGTAAGATATTTAGTGTGTGATACTTGAACTGAAGGGGCTGTCGCATGAATGCATGGTTTAAAGTTTAAACTCAAATTAAGTAGATGTAGTAAGAGGAGATATGTGGTCAAGATACTGGCTGTGGGTAAATAACAGATGCCAAGTTGTTAACCATTACATAATGAGTTAAGAATATATTAAATATTTTTCTCATTTGGTACAAGTCTAAATTGAAAAAAAAATCATGAATTTTGTATTTTTATTTTTCAGTAAAAACGAGCGATGATGAGAGGTAGAAGACTTTGATATCCCTACCTATCTGTTTATGGACATAAGCAACAACGCCAAATAGATATTCTTAGAGAACATTATATACAATAATTAGTAGGTTAATCTTTCTTACACTAACAGTACACTTACTGTGAGACTTGGATGAATGACAACTGTGTGAAATTCAAATTTTGCATTTATATATATAAGATTTACTCGTAATTATTAGCCGGTTTGACTAATTGACCCCAAATTAAGATAGCCAATTATGGTTGCCAAACAAGGAAAAAGTTTTTTAAAATTTTTTTTTTTTGTTTGGCTACATAAAACGGACTGCTTCCTATTGGAAATTTATGAATTTTTCATTGAAATTCTCCGGCAACCAACTGTTTACGATTTTTTTTTTTCCATTTAGGACCAAATATTTTCTTACTGCATGAATTTCAACTGGAAATTTAGGTTTGTCATGTGACAAAACAAACGACAAGCGTAACTGCTGAAGTGCTAAAACCTTCACTCCAACTAATATTCTGTCCAAGATCAACTTAAATTGGCATATAGTTATTCGCATAAATCTTTGACATTTTTTTTTGTCCCCTGATTATCAATCTAATGTCTAATGTAATATTTTCCAAGAATCCCATATTACACGAGAAACATACTCGAATTGAAGATCGAGTTCATTTCGCCTAACCTGCTACATTAATATTACAACACTGAACCACGTACATTCCCATTCGCAGGCAGGTTCCTGACTGCTCATTTTACAGGAGCACGAGGCCATGAACAGTTGCTGTAACCATGTTCTAGTGCAGGAGGGTGCCGGGCGGAGGGGCACATTGGCTGCTGCACGATCAACTGAAAAGGGACCAATTGTGGCGTAGCTTTACAATTAGCAACACTTTATTTAAAAGAGTGCTAGAGTGAACAATGTCCAGGAGCCGTAGAAACTAGAAAGCGAGTGGTTGTACCATTGTACATTCTGTACAATCTCACCACATTCCACAAACCTACTAGCTTGGTAGATGTGAATTCAGGCAGCTTCAAATGTTACTGCCTCGGTTGTAAATATAAGATTTTGCAAAATACAGATAAGCAATTAATGCCACTGCACTAAGTGTAGCAAGCAGCCAGTAAAAATAATCAAGGTGTGCCTTATTCAAGTTGTCGGCGAACCAGCTATCCCTTCCATCCCCGCCTGTTGCTTTCTCAATGATAGAGATCAGAAAACTGCTTAGGAAGCTCCCTATGCCAAAGATACTGAGGTATAGAGCGAGGCCTATGCTTTTCATCTCACTAGGCATCTGGTCGTAGAAGAATTCTTGCAAACCAACCATGGTAAATGATTCAGAAACTCCCAAAAGCACATACTGAGGTATCAGCCATGCCACATTCATCGGAACTGTTGCACCTGGCTTATCAACCAACCCATACTCTTGAGCAGTTTCAAGACGCTTCATCTCAACTAGAGCAGCTATAAACATGGAAAGACAGGATATAACTATTCCAGTTCCAATGCGTTGCAGCATTGTTATACCTGACGGTTTTCTGGTTATTGCTCTTGCGATAGGAACCAAAATGCGGTCATAGATAGGGATAAAGACAAATATTGAAAAGCTGATAAAAGTTAGTAAGGAGGCAGCTGGTACTTCAAAGCTTGGACCAATAGATCTATCCATTGTAACTCCTTGCTTGGTAAACAAAGTGGATGCTTGTGAAAATACAATTGCATAAACCAAACTCGTGACCCATATTGGAAATAGCCTAACAACTGCTTTGGCCTCTTCAATCTCACTGACGCTACAAACTTTTCCATCTTCCTTTGAACCATCAGGTTGCACCAATGCTTTGTTCAGAAACCTATCACAAATACAATAGAAGTGGTCAAGTCAAGCAATTTTGATTCTTGGCCTCTGATTATAGGGTCTCTGAAGCTAGAAGAAAATCATGAAATCACTTATCAATGGAAAAGCTATTTAAAGTCAATAAACGCAATTTTACGAGGAGTAGCTGTAAAATCATGTAAGAATAAAATCATTAACTTAAAATTCTCAGGAAAGTTAAATATAGGTTTAGATCATCGCTCACTTGAATTGAGCTGAACCTTGGTAAGGCAAAATGCCCTTAGACTCCTCTTCCATAGATATTGCAGAAGATGTGGTTCTCCAATTCCTTGCTGCATTCACAAAAACCCGGCCTATTCTTACAAAAGGACTCATCTCATCGCTATGGACATGGAATCGATAGGTCATAGTTCCAAGCAGAAACAAGATAAGTGCAACTCCCATGACGAGACAGGGAATTCCAAATCCAAGACCCCAGCTAAGATTATCCTGAATATAGTTCAGAATCGTCAAGGCGACCATGGTACCTCCACACATACCGAAATACCACCAATTGAAGAATGAGCTTTTGGCTTTATACTCTTCTGGATCTTGTCCATCAAACTGGTCAGCTCCAAAAGCTTGAACGCAAGGCTTATGCCCTCCTTGGGCTAATGCCACTAGATACAATGAAAAGAAGAAGAAAATAATTTGGAACTCAGGTGGAGAACATGAAATAACATTCTCTATATGCTGACACTCGGAAGACTTGAAAGAGGGAAGAACAGCTGAAATCGTCAATAAGCCAAGTCCCTGTCATTCATCGAAATCCAATGATTAACTAAGTGTTTCACAAGAATATTACAGTTGTTAAGATGATAATGGTCAATTTTGTTCACTGAGTCAAAAATCTCCAATATGCAATGAAACTCATTCTTTCATATTCTGATCAATTTATTGTTTCTTCCATTGGTAACTTTGTTGTTCAAATCTGAAGCATCTTTTTCATGCAACAAAGAGTAATTCTTATATAACTATAGCCAGTAAATTGATTTTTTGCGACAAATAACACAACACCAGAATCAATTTTCTAACATATTTGATATGTAATATTACTCCTAAAATTGAGGAGAAATATAGCTATATTAATTTTAGTGCTTATTACATCCAAAATAAAGTAGTACTCAAACATAAAACCAAATTATAAAAAAAAATGCAAACAAGGGCTAAAGACAATACAAAGTTCAAAAAAAATTCAAATAACCTAGAATTCGTGTCACAGCTGAATGGTCCAGTTGCATGCTACATTTAAGTTATTTGGAGCTTATTTCATTGGTTTTTGACCTATGGACTGGCTTAGATATATGTAGGTCCAATATGCTCCAACTAATCTAGCAAAAACAGAATTCAGGCATTCGGTTGTTAAAGGCTATAAATGTGCTAGAATTCTTGGCTGAAAAATTCCCATCCTTTAGCAAGCTCAACCTCAATTTATCTTACCCACCTCTAAGAAAGTAATTTCTCAATGGAAGCAGAGGAGGTTGCTCCATCATAAGCGTGGCTGTCAGAAATAATTATCGTAAAAGCAACCCTCTCAAGCTAGCAGCACAGATCAAAGAAACCCCAAGGCAGAAGGATGTAAGCTCCTCTCAACCACTGATTCCTAAAGTTTTAAAGATCACTGTATTCTAAAGCATCACCATACAACACATCTCAACTTCATCAAGCTATTGCTACTTTGCTCTACTGGCCGGCAAAGGCCAACCGAGAGGGGAGAACGAATGGCTTAGAAATCAACCAGTTCCGAGCAGACTCATCGAGCTCCTGCTTGGGTTATCGTAGAATAAGAGGAGCCATCTTAGGAAATGACTTCACGCGGGGTGAGGGAGCAACTTCTCTGGTCTTGTGGAGCACTCATTCCTGTTGCAAGAGTGAAAATGACGCCCCAGCTTGACTCTACTTGTTCTATCATTTATCTCGAAATAATGAATTGAGTCCGTATAGGCATTTTGGATGCCGCTATTGAAATTGCCCTTCTCGCTATATTTTCTGTTACTCCACCCATTTCATAAAGTATCCGACCCAGTTTAATAAAAGCTACCCAATATTCAGGGGATCCTTTCACCGAACCCATACATACATATGCTCAACCACTATTATATCCCCAGTCAGAAAACTGAAGATCCCCTAATATCCCGGTCACAAAAAAATAAATTGCATCTGAAACTCAACCAAATGAAACAGCAGTCCCTAAAACAAAAAGCCCCATTATCAATGAAATATGAAGCTTCCAAATTCAAGTGCAACAGCCTACCAACTACTGGATAGATCATGTAAGCCAACAATTCAACTACGTTACCAAACATAGTACTGCCTAATTCCTTGTTTGGGACCACATTTTAGCCGGTGTAGTCGAAAATTTGCAACATGCCATATATAATGCTGGTGGATTAAAAGGATTGGACACAAAAAAAAAAAAATTTGAAGTCACAAAATTATAGCATTATCCCCCCCCCCACCCCCCCACAAGTCCCAACCAAAACTCTCTTTATACCTCGAAATACAACTTTTTTTCTCAATATTATGCATTACAAATGATAATGCACAATGAACTAAAGCATTTTAATTTCATTAAGCATGAAGTACAAGCAGAACGAATGTGAAAAAGACAAAAGCACCACAAACTAAGCACAAGGGACAAGTACATGGAAACAAGCTAAAGAAAGTACCACAGAATTAGCACAAGGTACAAGCAGTAACTAACCAGGATATAAAGCACGGAGGCAACTACAATGGTGCGATAACGACCCAGAAACGAGTCAGCTATAAAAGCGCCCAAAAGTGGTAAAAGCGACGCCGTGCCCGACCAAGCATTAACGTTCTCCGCCGCCGTAGCGGTGGATTGGCCAAGTGGGCCCGTCAAGTAACTTATTAAATTCGAACTTATTCCGTAATAAGCAAATCTCTCAGCCACCTCAACACCTTCAGAAAAACGAAAATGTAAAAAAAAAAAAAAATAGTAATAAAAATCAATTAGAATCTTGTCTTATCCGAATAAAAATGAAAAAAATTTGGTTAGAGATGAATTGGTTTATGGTACCTATGATGAAAGATGCGGATCTCCATCGACCGGATTTGGATCGCTTGACCGGACGGCCTTTGTAGTCAAAGCTTCCTTCGACGACGTCGTCTAACAAAGGAGTTTCGACCGCCTCAGTGGCTGTAGAGATGGCGGCCATGATTCAAGTCTCCGGCCAGCCAGCCGCTAGCCAACGGAGCTGTAGTTTTCACTGGCGCGGCGAGCTAGCTGGAATTTTCTTTTTTGGTGGCGGTTGGTTATAAGATAAGGAATTATGTGGCGTTGGCGTGCTAACTCCCTTTTTTTTTTCCCCCTTAATCTTGTTTTGCCTTTTTTTTTTTTGGCTATTTTTTGTACTTTTTTCCTTCTGCTTTTCAGCTGATTTCTATGAATATGTTTATGGCTTTGTTATTTTTTTTTTTTGGCTATTTTTGAAGGAAAATGATAGGGAATAATTTCAGAAACCTCTCCTGAGATTTTTAATAATTACAGACAGTACCCCTCTAATTTCAGTAATTACACCTACACCCCTTCATGTTTCTAGTAACAGAAAATTTCACTTTGCTTATGCGAGCAAAAATATACAATGAATATTCTAAAATGCCCCTATTATACTTTCTTTTTCTTTTTCTTTTTGATTGGTACTCAAACCACTCCACTAATCTCCAACTCCAATTGATTCCTATATTCAATCACGTTTGCCACTAGCTTTAGAGTTCCTTCTCCCTCCTGCACCATCATATTCAATCATCGGAATGCAATCATCCAAAATTGACCAAAAAAAGGGATAATTTCAGAAACCTCCCTTGAGGTTTCCAGCAATTATAGAGAGCTCTCCTCAAGTTTCAAAAATTACACCTACCTCCCTCGCTTTTAAGGTTTATATAACAATATAGAACCAATAGTCTATATCTTTTTACAAATATCCTAAAATACCCTTCTTCTAAAGAACAAGACAAAACAAAACAAGGTTTTAATTTTAACTTCTTGTACGCGACATACTCATTAAAGTAAACAAAGTCTAACGAATCCAACTCATCTCAAAATTCATTACTTGCTAATTCTTGTCTAATGCAACTCTCTACCACCACTCTCAATACTAAACCAAAAATGCCCTCATGTCTCTAAGACCATAATTCATCATTAATAATCTAGCACTCTTAGAAATAGAGGCCAAATTCTACTTTCATAGTAAAACCATAATCAATAGATAAATAAAAGAGAGAACCAATGAGTTTTTAAATTACTAGACTTTTTGGTTTAACAAACATAACAGTCACTTCTTTATCTTCTAACTCTCAGTTTCATTTTTTTCCCTATATCGTTGCCACCTTTTTCATCTTCCCCTAGTTTGGCAATAAAATTCACTGTCTGCACCTTGTTAATTTGGTAACTTGAATTGGCTAACATTTGTAAAGAGTAAAACTTTTTTTTAAAAAAAAAGAAAGAGTCTAAAATTTTTATAGTAAGGAAAAGACAGGAAGACAAAAGAGTACAGATAAATTTTGGAGATGATAAAAAATTGATAGTGGTATGATTGGTAACAATAAAGTGTAGTATTTGGTGAAAGGAAGAAGTAGTTGTAGAAGAAAAGAAAGAAGAGTATGAAAGAGGGATGGAGGGAAGGGGAAGAGATGAAAATTAGAAAATTGATGAAGATTATTCTTTGAGATTAGGAAATGGCAAGTAGAATAATAAGAAGTATTTTTTGGCTTTAAATGTCCCTTTATGAATTAACTATTAAGTGGAGGATATTTTAGTTATTTGATTGGATCAAGGGAAGTCTATGTAATTATTGAAACCTCGGGGGAGCTGAGTGAAATTGCTAGAAACCTCAAGGAGGTTTTTGCAATTATCTCCAAAAATGTAAAGCCCAGATTGCATTTCTACATCGTTTTTTACATCATGTGTGGGATCCATAAAATTTTGTTCTATAGTTACACGTTGTTGAAAGTGAATTACACCGTGTGCATGCAAAGTTGCATCTTATGCATTTTACACAAAACCGACTCAAAAGGTTTTCTTGACAACGTTTGGGCCCGTATCCTTCAATCACCAAAACAACACCAACCAAAACTTCTTTTGACTTTTACTACTATCACTATCCTTTGAACCCACATCAATAGCCAAGTACTCTACCAACAGATCCACCAATCTTTCCCTCTTCACCGTCCAATTAATCCAACAATTGATCAGCCATCATTAACATTCACAAGCATGAGGACCATAACCAACAAATTACTCCAAAAAATAGAGAAATATTAAAAGTGCAATGTTTCAGTGCACCAACCTAAACAGAAAATCAGTGAACTTTGAACATCGTCATGGGAGCAAGAATCAAGAGAATTATTAGCGACTACAACCTTACACACTAACCATAGCCCTCCAATTCCCTGCTCCATAATTTTCTTACCGGTGCTTGTTTTAAGCAATTTATAGTTATGATATATTAACCATGGCCACTGATTGTACATAAAATTCTCTAGTTTCTTAGCAATAACATAAAATCCACAAGTAATTGCAAAGGGACTTCAAAATCAAAACCAGTATCCACAATTTAGTTGTCACTGTCCCAAAACAGTCCATGGGTAAACAATAAAAGGACACAACAATTGGTTCCAAATAATATAAGAATTTACGGATTAGATGGAAGTGGAAATAATGGTGGCAACTTGTTGTGGGTCTATGAAGGAGAAGGAAAAAATAAATAAATGTTAGAGTGGGGAAAGGATTTGGGGTAAGTAATGGAGGACTGGGAGGTTGGGAGAGGAGTTGGCCACTTCTCTTTTGCAAGGCATGAATTACCCTTTGATGGAAATTGCTGCAGTCTTAAGCTTTAGCAAGGTATTAGCTGTATATTAGTTGTATAGATAATATTAGCTATATATTAGTTTGGTTGGTATTCTGGTATATCTCTAGGTGATTGGATTCTGGTATAATTCTAGGTATGTTCCTCAATCATAGAAGGATTCTCTTGCGGCTAAAGTTTTGGCCAAATCCTGTATATATATGCATCATCGAATGAACAGAAGGGCAGAATGTTTCTCAAAGCTTCATCTCTTGTCTTTAACATGGTATCAGAGCCACACAAGGAAAAGTGACTCTTTTGATACCAAAGATCCATGGTGCCTTCGAGGGATTCCGGATCAGATGATGGGAAGAAATCCATCTCGCCGTTTGCCCTTATGCCAAATGATAATCCAGGAAACCTAATTACTCATACTCAATTGAAAGGTACCAACTATGAAGAGTGGGCGAAAGCAATTTGTATTTCGCTTCGAGCGAAGAAGAAAAATGGGTTTATCGATGGTTCAATCAAACAACCAACTAATGACTCAAACGAGGTAGAAGATTGGTGGACTGTGAACTCTATGATTATCTCATGGATCTTTAATACGATAGAACCAAGTCTGCATTCCACAATCTCTTACAGAGAAACGGCCAAAGAGTTGTGGGATGATATCCAACAACAGTTTTCTGTACGCAATGGAGCGAGGGTTCATCAATTAAAAACTGAAGTTTCAAAGTGTAAACAAAATGGTGATACCGTTATGGGCTATTACAGTAGACTCAAAAAGATCTGGGATGATCTGAATGATCACGATCCGATGCCGGTGTGAACTTGTCGTGGTTGTATGTGCAATCTCAATGCACGGCTGGAACGGCGCAGTGAAGAGGAGAGAGTTCATTAATTTCTCCTGGGACTCGATGAAACTCCTTATAGCACCATTCGGTCCACCATAATAGCAACTGATCCCCTACCTAACATGTACCGAGTCTACTCGCAAGTGACGGAATAGGAGCAGGTTTGCTCTATGATGCAAAATCCCACTCCTGAGAAGACGGATCCGGTCAGTTTTGCAGTCAAGGCACCAGTTGCAGACGGATCGCGCAATTCAGGAGGAACTCGACGAGAGGACAGGCCTCTATGTTCGTATTGTCAAAGATCAGGACACGCCATTGACACTTGCTATCGGTTACATGGATTTCCTGCTAGGCGAGGAGCAGATACGACTGACCGTGGTAGAGGAAAAGGCGGACGACCAGATCGCGGTAGGGGTGGCGCGGCAAATGCAACTGCTGTGCAGACCGTAGACACTACTGCATCATCGATGCATGTTCTTGGAGATGCAGACAAGGTGGGGCTGGAAAATCTTAGTGCAGAAGATTGGTTGACATTGAAGTCACTCTTGAGTACACACAAATCAACGTCGAGCCATCATTTGTCTGGTAAGGCAAATTTACAATGGCTTTTTGATACCGGCGCTTTGCATCATATGACTGGAGTCGTTGAATCTTTTAGCGAAGTATGGAATATTCCTCCTTATCCTGTGAAGTTGCCCAATGGTGAACAGGTTATGGCTACAAAGAAAGAAACTGTTATTTTGGGATCTTTGTGTCTCAAGAATGTCTTATTTGTATTTGACTTAGACTGCAATTTGATCTCAGTGTCAAAGTTGGCTCGAGACAAGACTCTTATATTAAAGTTTACTGATTGTCTATGTGTTGTATAGGACCGCACTTCGAGGATACTGATTAGAGTGGGTAAAGAGTGAGAAAGGCTGTATGTTGTGAGGGAAGTATTTTCTGCTCGAGCAAATAAGGTGAACGGCGCCGTGGCACCAAAGACTAGGACACCCCTCTAAGCGAGTTGTGGAATCCCTTTCTCCTATGATCGGTGGTATTAAGTTTGGGTCAGATTTAGGTCATTGTGATATCTGTTTGCGGGCAAAACATACCCGAACTCCTTTTGTTTCTAGTGAAAATAAGGCTGCTGAAATTTTTGAGTTAATACATTGTGATTTATGGGGTCCATATCGTGAAGTGTCTCTTTGTGGTTCTAAATATTTTCTAACTATTATGGATAATTACTCACGTGCTGTTTGGATCTTCTTGATAAAGAAGAAGCACGAGGTACCTAAGATCCTTAAAAAAATTTTGGCTTTCACTGAACACCAATTTAATAGAAAGGTCAAAATTGTTCGTAGTGACAATGGCAAAGAATTTACATGTTTAACCAGTTACTTGAAAGATCTTGGAATCATTCATCAAATGTCTATGGTGGACACTCCTCAGCAAAATGGGCGCGTTGAACGTAAACATAGACATATCCTTAATGTGGGAAGGGTGCTTTGTTTTCAATCTTGTTTGCCTATCACATTTTGGGGTGAATGCATTTTGACTGCAGGCAATTTAATTAATCGAACTCCCACACCATTTCTGGATGGAAAAACACCTTTTGAAGTATTGTTTGGCAAAGCACTATCTTTGAATAATTTACGAGTCTTCGGTTGTCTCTGCTATGCACACAGTCTTAATCGCGACAGAGATAAATTCACCAGTCGAAGTCGTAAATGTGTATTCGTTGGATACCTTTATGCAAAGAAGGGGTGGAGGTTATATGATTTAGATACTGGCGTCCTGTTTGAGTCACGCGATGTGGTATTTATTGAGTCCGAGCTTCCTTTCTCTATGAAGATTGTTGATTGCGACATCTCCAATGCAATTTCAACTCCACATGCTTTTGGTAATTTTGAAGAGGAAGCACACTGGCTCTTGCCTTCTACCGATCGCGAAGGACACAGGAGCTCATCTACCTCTCACTCTGAGAGAGTACTTGAGGACATCGGTGGGTACGACAATGGGAACCGAGGCAATACTACTGAGCCAGAGGTTGTGCTTGGTCGTGGACAATGGCAACGGTATTCTTCTGTTCGGCTTCAAGATTATGTCACACATACAGCTCGTCTTAGCCCGTCACCTGCTCATTCATCATCGACGGAGTCCACAGGTACACCATATCCTATTTCTCACTATGGAACCTGTAATCAATTCTCCTTGCCGCATTGCCGTTTCTTGGCGGCTATAACTGCAGGACGTGAGTCTTCAAGTTATTCAGAAGCCGTTCGTTCTCAATGTTGGCGCGATGCAATGAAGGAAGAGATAAAGGCGTTGGAAGCCAATGGTACGTGGACCATTGAAGAGTTGCCTAAGGGGAAGAAAGCGTTAGGCAGCAAATGAGTCTACCGCATTAAATATCATGCAAACGGGTCCATTGAATGTTATAAAGCTCGCTTGGTGGTTTTTGGTAATCATCAAGTCGAAGGAATTGACTACACAGAAACCTTCGCACCGATGGTCAATATGGTGACAGTTCGCACAATCCTCGCAGTGGCAGCGGCAAAGTGCTGGGAATTACATCAAATAGATGTACAGAATGCTTTCCTTCATGGTGAGCTTGACGAAGAAGTATATATGCGTTTGCCTCCAGGATTTGAGGTGTCAGGACCCAACAAAGTGTGTCATCTACGCAAGTCTCTCTATGGTTTGCGACAAGCCCCACGGTGTTGGTTTGCCAAGTTAGCAGCGGCCCTTACTCACTACGGTTTTGTTCAGTCTTCCTCCGACTACTCTTTGTTTACTTACCAGCAAGATGCTGTGCACTTATCAATTTTGGTTAATGTTGATGACCTGATGATTGGAGGTAATGATTCGGCGGCTATACAATGTTTCAAATGTTACTTAAGCCACTGTTTCCATATGAAGGATCTTGGTACGCTCAAATATTTTTTAGGTTTTGAAGTTGTTCGAAATTCTACTGGCATTGTTCTCAGTCAACGCAAATATGCGTTGGATAGTATTTCTGAGACGGGTCTCTTGGGATCCAAGACAGCTGGCACTCCTATAGAGCAAAATCATCGTCTGGAATTTAATGAGGGTGTCGATATGAAATCTCCTGCGCAGTATCGCAGGCTAGTTGGCCGCCTTATATATTTGACTATCACACGTCCCGAATTATCCTATTGTGTTCATATCTTAGCTCAATTCATGCAGCAGTCGAAGGAGGCGCATTGGGAAGCAGCTCTACGAGTGGTTCGCTATCTGAAGTCCAATCCGGGTCAGGGTATATTGCTCAAATCCTTCTCTGACTTACGCCTAACGGCCTATTGTGATGATGATTGGGCAAGTTGTCCTATGACACGTAGATCTTTGACCGCATACTTTGTGTTTCTTGGTGATTCTCTGATTTCGTGGAAAACTAAGAAGCAACCAACGGTATCTCGTTCATCTGCAGAAGCCGAGTACCGCGCTTTAGCCGTCACCACATGTGAGTTGAAATGGTTACGCGGGTTGCTCTTTACTCTTGGTGTTCACCATCCTACTCCTATGCGCATCTATTGTGATCGTCAGTCTGCATTACACATCGCTCAGAATCCCGTTTTTCATGAATGCACTAAGCATATTGAGGTTGACTGTCATTTCGTTCGAGATGAGATTTGTCATAGTACCATTTGTCCAGCCTATGTTCCGACTACTCATCAATTGGCTGAAATTCTTACCAAAGCACTGGGCAAGCGTCAGTTTGTTCAATTACTCGCCAAGTTGGGCATTTCGAATCTTCATGCTCCAACTTGAGGGGGGGTATTAGCTGTATAGATAATATTAGATATATATTAGTTTGGCTGGGATTTTGGTATGTCTCTAGGTGATTGGATTCTGGTATAATTCTACGTATATTCCTCAATCATAGGAGGATTCTCTTGCGGCTAAAGTTTTGGCCAAATCCTGTATATATATGCGTCATCGAATGAACAGAAGGGCAGAATGTTTCTCAAAGCTTCATCTCTTGTCTTTAACACAAGGAGATAAATTTCGACAGGAAAACTCTTTAAAGGTCTATAGTACTTCATAGGGAATGCTAGAAACTTTTTAAAAAGTGCCAGTAACATCTCCCGGCACTAGGCAGGCTTTTATTTTTCTACATTCTTGGCGGCTTTCTTGTCTTTGGCTCACAACAGAAAGTGTAAAAAAGAAAGGACTCTTGTAAACAATTGCCTCCATGCAACCAGCTTAGCTTAAACGATTTTTGGATGAACTGGACGGCTACCATAGGACACAGATTTGAAGCCCAGAGGCAGAGCTACGATGGGAAAACTGGGGGCATAACCCACAGCCCCCACATAATTCTACAATTGCCCATATTATTTTAAAAAAATTTCAGTTATGCCCCTATTATGACTCATGTAATTTTGAAATATTTTCAATTGTACGCCTATTGTGTTGTTTAGAAGTAAATATAAGTAATTAGTTTTGTAACTTAATGGATATGAAATGTTACAAAATTCATATAGTGGCCTTCTACATTAGTAAAATGAATTTTGTGAATGTTTTCAACAAAAGTAAAGTATAGAGCAATTGTGTTGGCTAGTAAAAATAAAGTAAACGAAATTTTTTCCAATAAAGTGGAAGGACTTTTTCCATAAAACAAGAAATTTCATGTCCTTGTGCCTTAGAAAACTATAGGTTTTAGTTACTTTAAAGGTTTCTTATATTTTTTAAAGAAAATTATTGTGTTATTATGTGATTTGTATTATATTGCTCATTAAATAGAAAATTTTATATCAGTTTAGAGTAACTACTTGGCAAGTTTAATAGTTGCTCCAAAACCAATGAAATAGTTCCACATGAATATATAAGAGCTCCCACTAAATAGATGTAATATAGTTTATGTGAATATTTTTGTCATGTACTAGTTTTAGGAAAGACAAGAAAGAAATTTTGATATTATTTTTGCTGCCACTAACAATTAGGAAAAATGGCCAATTTCGTCCCTATACTTTTATGCTTGTGTCGATTTAGTCCCTTTATTTTATTCTTGTCCAATTAGATACCTTAACTTAAAATGCAAGTCTAATTGAAACCCTTCACGGCGGCGCCACCAAGAAATATCAAGCGGGCATGAAATTGACCACATAGAGAGGTTTACTTTCGGAACATCACTTATGGGCCTTCAATAAAGCCAACTAAAATCACTTCGTATACAAGATTAAACTTTGAAGAAATACCAAACTGAAAATGACTTATGTAGAAAATTATTAGGGTTAATCCAAGAGATATTTGGGCAAAATTCTAGTGATTGATGATGGACAAGAAAGAGGCCGATGGGATTGCAACAACAGACAAAATGGGGTGCGAATTGAGCGTGAAAGGCAATTTTGATGAAGGGCAATCAAGCAAAAATAGTAAGTTCAAATGTTTAGGAATCGATTTTGTTCATTTGTTAACTTGTTTAAGAACATGTGGGGCTGGTTTGTTTGGCTTGCAATTGTGTTTATTAAACAACATTACTGGAATGGATCATCTGATGAGAAACCAGAAAAGGTTTAATTTTGTTCAAATTTTTTTTGGAAAAAGAGGACTCATGTGGTGTGGGGTTGGTTTATTTGTTAACTGGTTTAATGGTATGTGGGGTTGGTTTATCTGGCTTCCAATTCTATTTATTGTACTGCATTGCATTACTTGAATGGGGTCAATTGTTGAGCAATCAGAAAAGATTTAAGCTTAATTTTTTTTCATTTTTTCTTGAAAAAAGATGGTTCATGTGGTTCTTAAGGCTTTATTGAGTTAATTTGAGAAGTTGCTTTCATGTTCCTCAAAAGGCAGACATGAGCATGTGTCAACAAAGGTTTAACATATATTTTTCTTTTGTCGTTTTTTGCAAAATACAATAGGTAAACAGTTGGATGTGTTTGACCTAGCCATTTACTATGGCGGGGCTTATGTTGAAGAAACAGAACAAAAATATATAGGGGGAAGCATGGAGCTTTTTGACAGGGTTATTGCCACAAGAATGAACCTGAAAATTATGAAGACTTATTGTGCATATCTTGGGTGTACTGATGATTGTAGATACATGTATAGAATCCCTTCAGTAGATAGCAAGTTAAGACTTAGAGAAATACATGTTGAGGAGGATGTTTGGGAGATGACTTGTATAGGTAAACAAAGTGGTAAAGCTGAACTTTATGTAGTTCGTGAGTTTCATATCAGATTTTTGAATGCTGGCAAGGACTGCTCAACTGCTGAAAATAAAGACTTGTTGACGAAAGCAGATGAAGATGATGCTAGTAAGGGCTACTCAACTCAAGAAAATGAAGACTTTGTTAAGTTTTTAGATGAAAACTTGTTCCATGTAGATATGACATTTGATGACTTCTTTGAGAGTAATGAACTTCCAGTTCATGTACCAATTGAAGAAGTTGATGGGGGTAAAGGGGGTAAAAGGAAAAAAAGCAAAAGAAGAGTTAGTGAAACTGTTGAAGATAGTGATGAGGTAGATGATAGTAATGATAGTTGCGATAATTTTCATGACAATGATTATGATTTTAGCAAGGATGAGGATGACATAATATACAAGAATTGTACTTCCAATATTGATAAGTCACTTGAAATTTAGATTCGCAATCTTGAGGCTGGTATGCAGGGAAAATGTTTGAAGACGGGTGCTAAAGAAAATAGGAAAAAAACACACACATCTAAGCAAGAACATGCACAAGTGAAGACACTTATGCTGCTGCTGATTTCAACATATATGATGGAGAGCAGATTGCGGTCCAAGAAGAATCAAACTCAATGAACACAGAAGAGTTAAACAGCCATTATGGGCCCTCAGATGAAGATATATAGTGCACCAAAGAAGCCAAGGTATGTTCGATTTAGACCAGAAATTGACATGAAGGATCCAAGATTTTTTGTTGGGTTACTGTTTGACACAAAAAAGGTATTCAAAGCTACAGTTGATTATTATGGGGTGCTGTGGGGCAAAGACCATGGTTGGAAAAAAAATGATGCCAATAGAATAAGGGCAAAATGCAAGAATGTTGAGTGCAAATGGTTCATTCACCTGACCAAGGAACCAGATAGTGATGCCTTTGTCATACAGACTATGGGCATCTAAGTAAATATATAGAATAAACGCAAGGAGTGTGAGATCTATCAAGCTGTAAATATCCTTGAATCATGGATGTGGAAGGACATTCTACCATAAGCTGGCCAATTCTAGGTTTCTAAGTGTACATTACAGGGACTTCTTGCGGTTGAATAGGAAGATTTCAGTTGGAGACTTTAAGGAAAAAGTCCATCAAGAATTGAATGTGCATATTACCAAAGATCAGGTTTACAAGACATTCGCAAAAGTAAAGATGTTGATCCAAGGAACTACAAGGAACAGTACAAAAGGATGTGGGACTATTGTGATGAACTCTTGCGATCAAATCCAGGATCAACTGTTCATATGGAGATAGAAATTGATGAGCTTAGTGGAAAAGTGTGATTCCAAAGGCTGTACATTTGCTTTGCAGCATTGAAGAAAGGCTTCAAAGCCGGTTGTGAAGCTGTTATTGGTGTAGATGGCGGCCATCTATGTGGTCCATACCTAGGAGTTCTACTAAAAAATGTAGGGATAGATGCAAATGACTGCATCTATCCTATTGCATACGCAGTTGTTGAGGTAGAAAATAAGAATTCTTGGAGGTGGTTCATCGAGTTTTTGAAATTTGATCTCAGCATCCATGAGCAAAGCAAGTGAACATTCATAAGTGACCGACAAAAGGTAATGCATATGACCATGGCTAAGTTTTAAATATGGACCATATTAGTTTAGTTCATGATTGCTTAATTTTGGCATTTATTGATGACAAGTATTGGGTTCAGCCATGCATGATATTCTTCCAAATGTGGGACATGGGCACTGCGTGAGATATCTACACAATAACTTCAAGAAACGTCATCCTAGCAAAATAATAAAGGGCATGTTTTGGGGCTGTGCAAGGGAAACATATGTGAACAAATTTGAGGTCGAGATGGACTCCTTGAAGCAATATGATAAGAGTGAACACAAGTGGTTGATGGATAATACATCACCTCGCCCTTGGTCAAGGTCACATTTTTGGACTTTAGCCAAATGTGACATTCTTCTCAATAATCTTTGTGAAAGCTTTAATTCGGTGATTGTAGATGCAAGGGAAAAATCCATCGGTATACCATGTTCACATGTTACATGCTATGTTTCATTGCAGCAAAATGAGCCAGAGCGTCTTGTGGATCCTTGTCATTCAAGAGATGCCTATTTAAAAGCCTATGAGCTAGCTATTGGACCAATTAATGTACCCAAAAACTAGAGAAAATCTAAGAAGGACTCCATTAATGCGCCAAAGAAGTTGAAACTTCCTGGTAGGCCTAAAAAGGCAAGGAGGAGGCAACCAGATGAGCCATGATCTGATTCTAAAGGCTGTAAGAGACTATCCAGGAAGGGTGTTACACAAATTACTTGTACCAAATGTCAAGAAAAAAGGCATAATATAAGAAGATGTCCATTGAACCATACAACTAATGTGTTGGCTGCTGAAGATAGTGGAAGACAATCTCTTTTGAACTCGAACAAGTGCAGAAAATGCAAAGGATTTGGGCACAATGTCAGAACTTGTCCATTGACTACCACGGGGACAACTAATATCCAAGCAAGAGAAGAAACACCTGTGTCTGTATCTGCAACAATCAATGAAGATGATAGTGAATCTTCAAAAAATATGGCAGCCATAAAGTCCAATTCAGGTATACAGCTTCCATTTTTTTTTAATTTAAGTGTGTTTAAAGGGCATGCTTACTAAATGTATGTTTCACTGCTCAACAGTCAATATCCAAGTGGGTGAGCTGGCTGAAACGATTCATGTGCAGTCCTCTGCTCTAGAGTTAAGTTCAAAAAAGTTCGTCGAACTGTTTGCTATCTTTTCTGTCATGCTCCAGGCCAAAGCCAAAAAACTTGCCCTTGCACGCGGGCCCAACTTTGGAGATCCAAGATGGTTGCTGTTGTGTCTCCAAGAAAAGGCAAAAGAAGAAAAGAAACTGTATGTTTTTTGCATTAAAAACTCAGTCTAATTTCGAACTATCAGCCATTACTCTTTGTTGGTTCTCATTTCAAATGTATTTTGCAGGCACATAGGTTGTTGGATGAACTGGATAGTTTCATGGACAATGATTAGGACAGTTGAAGAGAGTCATATTTTGCTAAAACATGTTGATGGCAGTTAGTTTTTGTTAATTTAGTTAGTTTTGGCTATTTTTGGAACTCGTTGTAGTGGAAGGGTCAAAATGCGTTGGCTTCCACAACCAAACTGCTCAAACGTTGGCTATTGTAGTTACTTTTGGATTTTATGGTATTTAGCGGACAACTTGTTTGTGTACTGCATAACTTTTATGTAACTTTGACTATGTTATTCAATTGCAAAACTAGTCATCCTATTTTTGGTGAATGTGTAAGCTATTTTGTTGAATTGGTGCCAAATGGAAGGGTCAAAAGACAAGCAAAATTCTATCCAAAATTTGGGAGACCTTTAATAACTTTGTTTGGTGACCATGTTAAATATTTCGCTGAATTGGTTCAAAATGAAAATATCCATAAACAGGCTTCAATTTTGTCCATTTTTTTTGCTTCCACAAGTTTCCAGTGACCAAGCTAATTCCCAAACAATTTCCAACCAAAAAACTAGTGCACTTGGCTGCTTATCATTCACATTCAAGTTTATAATGTAGCACATTTCTCCTCAAACTTTTACAAATTCATAACATACTACCATCTTTCTCCTGACAACTTGTACAAATTCAAAGAAATTAGCAGCCATGTATTCGAAAGATCTAGAACATGTCAAAACTAGTTTAGCATCTTCAGCTCCAACACACCATGCTTTTGTCTTCCATTGCCATCAAGCACAGTAGTAATTAAAACGCAACAACATAAACAAACACATGCCAATATCATTAGTTTCACTTTTGTTCTCAATTTTCTTATCTCAAGCTTCAATTTTGCATTTTCTCCCTCCACACGTCTGAGGTCCCTCAATAATGAAGCAATTACATTCTTCATCTTCTGAGGTATGGGTGGATCATACCATAGAAAGAAATTACAAGCTCCAGATTTCTGCATTCACAATTAATTCGTAGTTTACTTCAACAAAATTCATTAAATTTTCATAATTGAAATATGTGTACCCAGAAATAGTACCCCAGAATTTTTGTAGCCGTGAAATCTTCTCGAAGGATTTGACTCTGTCCACGAAGTAACTACTCGACACTCTTCAAGGCAGTGGCAACGCACAATTAGGTCTCCATTGTAGTATTCATCCTTCCCTAGGTAAATTTCTGTTGTTGTTTCAAATCGATTTGCGCCATTATTACTTGAAACACTACCTGAACTTGATGTTGCTTTGACCCAATTTCTCCTTGCCTGCATTTGCAATGATTCTATAAACAATTTGGGAATTTAGGGAGACTTCCTTCCCTTTCTCGGATGAACCCTAGCTCTCCAATTGGACAAATCTGCAAATTAAGCTTCTCACTTTCATTTTAGTTCTGTTACCGTATGAATTAGTTGGCTTTATTGAAGATCCATAAGTGATGTTCTGAAAGTAGCCCTCTCTATGTGGTCAATTTCATGCCCGCTTGATATTTCCTAGTGGCGCTGCCGTGGATAGCCTTAATTGGACTTGCATCTTAAGTTAAGGTATCTAATTGGCCAAGAATAAAATAAAGGGACTAAATCGGCACAAGTATAAAAGTATAGGAACGAAATTGGCCATTTTCCCCTAACAATTATTTCTGGTTTCACCACTACTGAAGCCTCATGTTTAAGCTACTGATCAAACTTACAACTCATGTTTAAGATATTCCAAATAGTTATATCTATACAAAAGCCCTTTATGATTTGATCTTGATGTACACTGGCAGTAGTACACAGGCTTAAAGATGCATCATAATATTTTCTTCTGGATTAATGCAATAAATTCTGTTATTCATCACATATACACCACAAACAATGCAGTTCCTTCTTTAAAGAAGTACAAACAATATTCCTGGTTTAATGCATTTCCCTTAGGAGTATAAAAAATATTTGACATGTTAGATCCTAATCAATTGTTTGCTGAAAACAGTAGCAGAATTAGAAAATTTAATTTGAGGGAGTGAAACGCATACACATGTAAATTTTGGAGTCATTATAAAAATTTTGAAAAGTTTCGAGGACAAATAACTTAATGTATATAGGAAATTTTGAAAATTCTCAAACTTTTAAAAGAGAAAGCATGATTTTCTAGAAACTTGGGAGCAAACATATATATATACACATACATATATATAGAAAATTTTAAAATTTTTCAAAATTTTATAGAGGACAAAACATGAATTTCTAGACTTTGTGAGACGGTGCCCCTCCCTGCCCTTTGCTCCGCCTTGACTAAGAACATGCATCCAAGGCAAATTTTTGGGTTTAGGAAGCAGGAGAGATAACTTTGGTGTTTAGCTAACTCTTCTAAGAGGATTTTGTAGCGAGTTATTTGGTGCCAATTAATTTACGTTTCTCAAATTTTAATAGTTCTGTCCTCTATCCTACAACGTTGAAATGAAGTCTAATCACTAAGACTCACCAACATCTCATCAAGAGCTGGTGGACACTCAACATATCATCAAGAGCTGGACAGTGAAGGAAAGAAGCACTGGACATAAACACATTGATGAAATGGTGGCCATTAAGCTACTAATGAGCAAAGCTCTAGTGCTAAACTGGAGAAAGATTGAGATACAAATCCACAACAAGCAAGTTCTCAGCTGCATTTTGTCCAGGAAAGCTCAAGATATGAGATCGGCAACCTTAGTGGAGGACATTTATCAATTAAGTTTGTTGTTTCAAATGTGCTCTTTTTGCTTAGTAAAAAAGAAAGATAATCATGCTAGTATTAGAATTAGTTCATATGCCATAGGCATAATCGAAGATGAGGAACTTTGGATTCCTCAGTGTCTAAGTACACTGCGTGTATAGATCATTCGAGCCTTTGCTCGCAAATGTATAGTTTTGATAATCTATAAAATCACTTATCGTTTCGGCCAAAAAAAAAAAAAAGCTAAAACTCACCAAATGTCATTATTTTCTTTTGAGCTTTTCCCTTCCTTCTTGACTTGTACGTGCAAAAATTACTTCATCGAAAAGGACACGTTAGCTAATTAATAAAATATCACACTATTCTCAAACATATAATAAAGTAGGATTATCAAGATAATCATGGCAATGTCCTGTGCATATATAGCACAAGAGTCATGCTAGTAGAAATTTACAACAAATCCATGGATCCTTTCTGGTTGTCTCAAGAAAACTGTGCCTCAAGTAAGTCAATGACTTTCTTGTCAACTTGGAATGCCTTAGCGAGAACAGCTGGAGAAATGAGAGGATCTGATCCAAAGACAGCATTTGCAATAGTAATGACTCCTGGATTTTGGCTGCCGAAACCAGCAAATGCAACAGCATTCGTCTTCCCAAAATTAAATTGGAAGTGAATCAGACCTTCAGGGAACACGAAAACATCTCCTGGATTCAACGTTTTCGTAAAGAGTTGATTTTTCATGTTATTTGGTGGGTTTGAAGTGACAAAACCAACATGAAGAGTGCCCTCTAACACGAATAGGACCTCGGTTGCACGAGGATGGGTATGGGGTGGGTTTAGGCCATGAGGAGCGAAATCAAGACGAGCTAGGGAAACTCCCAAAGTGTTGAGTCCAGCTAGATTGTTGACGTTCACAGCAGTAACATTAGAACCTTGTCGATTTGCTGTATTTCGAGGTTTGTTCAGTCCCCGAAAGAAGAAATCGTTGGCCTTCACAACCTTTGGGTCCTTGCAAATCTTTCCGTTCACAAACACTGCATTTAAAAAACTAGCTGTTAGTAATGTAATAATGAGACAAAACAAACCCAGATTGATTTTTGCATGTCTTATTATCCATCATGCACGATGTTGTGAAAATAATAAATAATAGTAATAAAGAGATAACTTATAAGTCAAGCCAAAACATGACAGGACACGAAAATTGTACTGAGAAAAAGAGAAATGTTTCGCAACATGCTCTGATAGGTACAAGGAATTACCAGCCGTTTTAGGATCATTGATTGCAACACAAAAATCCTGCAAAGGGCTAGGATCAGAAGCGATGGCAAGGGATGAAAATAGTGCCATTGTGGCTATGGTTATCAGGAACGGAGATCCCATGGTAATTGTGGACGAGATCTAGTATTTCTTACACTAACTCTTTGGTTGATGGTTCGAGGGATTTGGGCAAAGATTTGAAGCTATATATAGGCATATTTCATTTGACTATTCGCCAAGTTTATTACTCTATCACATGAAGACGGTTACACCTGATTGACAACTAGGTCTACAGGTTAGGTTGGTGACTTTTTATACTTAAATATTAAGTCACAGCAAGATGAATCTTTTCTCAACAACTAAGTAGATGCATTTATCTAGCTGAGACTCTCAGCTGAACTTTCTTTTTTTCCACCCAAACTTTTCTGGAATCATTTTGTTCTCAATTTTATACCCCAACCGATCCGATCATTTTTCTCCATGGAAAATGATACACTTCCATTGGCACTTTAGCTTCTTTTAATTAAATTGGTTTGGGCAGATAGCGAACGATTTAACAATGGGCCGCATGTTTTTGCATGAAATTTTAGATTTCTTGCCACTCGATTTTTATGGGAGCATGTTGCACCAAATTTATAACCCTATATCTTCTTATGGCTAACATTCTGAGCATTCAATATTGGTTTTCCCTTCCTGTTCCTCTGGAAAAAAAAAAAAAGAACAAGAAAGGTATATACCAATTGAAAAGGTCCCCTATCAGTGTTAATTTCCGGATTAAAGTTTTACTTTGATGGCAAAAAGTTTGAAAAGTTCGTGATCTAATTTTTGAATTCCTCGTGATTCTAGATAATGATTTTTTCCTTTTGAATTTCCTGCAACTGATATCGTGCGTAAAGTCTTCCAACAGGTACTAGTGAGATGCTGTCTTTGAATGTTCTGAGTACAACAAATACTTTGAACTTACTCCTTAGAGAGGCCTAATTGATGCTTAATTGTACATTCTTTTCGAGGGATATGCATAAGGTATTATTGAAAAAAGAGTACTATTACAAAACTTAATTTTATTTAAGCCGCTCAAAAAAAAATTTCTTTTAAATGTTCCACTCTATTTCCTCTTTTTGCAATCAACTGTTGCCTATGGATGATTTGGTGCTTGTTTTTTTGTTCACCTTCCATACTTTTTAATCATTAAGTGAAAATAATTCCCAGGAAGAATAGTGTAGAGAAGTAGCTATGAGGAGCAGCAAAAAATTCAATCATATCTTTTTTAGATTTGGATCCTCTGACAAATTTTTTTTGGTTAAATAAAAGTTTGGGTGGATTCGGATCGTCTGACTAAATATACTTAGACCCTATTTGATAACCCAATTCAACATTTAAACTTAATGGAATCAGATCTTAACATATTCAGACCGTTTGATAACTAAAAATTGAACATCTGAATTAATTAAGTGGCACTGAATTTTCTAGGCAAAACTTGCTTCCAAAATTAAGTGATAAACTATTCACATATCACTAAATGTAATATACACTCAAATGTATTAGATTTAATATTTAACAATTCAATAACTTAATAGATTCAAACTTCAGATTTCAGATTTCAAACTTTAGTTTTCAGATTTCAGTTTTATCAAATACATCTTTAGTTGGATATGCAATAATAAATTAGAGCACTAATCTGATCCAAACTGAAAAAAGGTTTTGTGATAGAACGTACTATCCCATGCCACTGTAATTTTCCATATCACCTAGTCAAACTTTACTAATTGTTTCTAGAAGTTAAGAAGTTAATATTCATGCACTTCTGCCCATTATAAATCCAGAGAAATTTCGTACCACAACTAATCTTGTTTGCAAATTAAGTCTTCTTAATATTCAGTTAGTGGTGTTAGTTGATTTGAAAAGGTCATGATTGCAACTTAAATACCAATACTAATCCAGCTTTTAGGTGATTATTTTTCATGACCTGGTTGGAAATACAGAAAGTAGATTAATTCCAACCACGTTACAGGAAAATCATTCACTTCCAGACTGGCCAGAGGTACTTCTTTGTCTCTTTCTTGAAAATGATATATATATACTTACGTTAAGGAAAAGAGATGCTCGAAAGTCCTTTTGACTGTGTCGACTAGAGGAATAAATATCTCTTGCCTTTTTCTAGGATTAAAATAGATGGATGCTGGAAAGACTTTGTCCCTGATTATCTATATACAATTAAACTGATATTTGAAATTGATTTAGGTTTTAATCAGGTATGGCCACGGTGGCGTCTTAAATTCCAAAATTAGAAGTTGTAAACAATTAACTAAAGAGGGAATAAACCTGATTTAGTTAGTAAGATGATGTCCTAATAAGTAGGATTAATTTGTGTCAAGTTCCATGTGATATGAAAAACAAAATCATTTCATGTACACAAACGATTATAAAGATGTTAAAAAAATGAATATCATGTAATTTTAAACAACAAAAATTTGAATTTACTTAATATGGTTAGATTTTTTTTTAGTAGAAGTGAAATATTTTAGAAACTTAGTTTTCAAAAAAAAAAAAAAGATTTCTTCGCTAGAAATGGGTGACATGAGAAGTCTGGGCAGGAAAAAGACGAATAGAGAAAAATGAAGATAATGGTAAAATCCAAACTTTTGAGAACAGGAAAAACTGACGTGACTTAACAGATGAGGCAAAGTTCAACAAAAGTAACAATAGGGAGAAAAGTGCAAATGACAACAAATGTTGCAGGTTTAGTGATATAACCCTTTTAACACCGACGCCAATCGAGGTGTTAGGTGATCTATTTTCATGACCTGGTTTTTGGAAATAAAGAAACTTCTTTGCCTCTTCTTGAAAATGATACATGCACTTACGTTAAGGATAAGAGATGCTCAAAAGCCTTTCTTGGTAGTTCAACATAAGCAATAAATATCCTCTTTGGCCTTTCCTAGGATAAGGAAAGATACATACAGCAAATTAAGGCTTGATCCCAGATTAGCTATATATAATTAAAATAATATATTTGAAATTAATTTGAATTTTAATTAGGTGTGGTCACTCGTGGTGTTAATGTAAAATATTTTGTTGTATTAATTACTGTTCGTTAGCATCAATTAGTATCTTACCTTGTATAATTTTCTTCCAAATGATCTCGTGTACAAACTGAAGTTGGTTTCCTTGCAACAGCGCTGAAATTGAGGGGATGTTGATTTAAAATATTCTTTTGGGATAATTTCGGAAACCTCCCCTAAGGATTTTAACTATTTCACTTAGTTCCGTTGAAGTTTTAAAAATTACGCTTACCTCCCTTGATTTGACACTTTAGTAACCAAACCTTAAAATAGGGTAAAAAATTTAATGAATACCCAAAAATGTTCTTATTTTATAAAGTTTAATTTATTCTTCTAAACAATTATAAAATAATTTGGCACAATTATAAAAGAAAAAGAGTCTCAAGTTTTTCATGCCAATATTTGTTAATTAATAATTAACTATAACAATAAATCTTTTGATATAATAGGCTATTGTTTAGAGTGCATTATTAGGGATATAGATTCTTTTTAAGATAAAGAAAAAAGTGCTATCTTTTTTTTTAAAAAATTTTATGGACTATATTTTTTTGATAAAAGTTTATGAACTAGTTTAGTTATAGAACTACCATAGTTTGGTAGTGATTTGGGGCCATTTATTTTTATTTATTCTTGATTTTGATACAAAAAAAAGAGCTACTAAAATTGGATGATATTAAAAGTGATCAAAAAAAATTACTCGTTTAACATTTGATCGAGATAGATATTAGGGATACCATTGATAGTTCTTCTATAATTCTAATGAAATATTAGAGAAATGAATATCAAAGAAAAAGGAAAAAAATTCTAATGAAATACATCCTTTGTAAAAACATGGCAACAAGGGACTTTTATTAAAATATTAAGGTTAGTATTGTCATTTTTAATAGGCAAGGGAGGTGGGTGTAATTTTTGAAACCTTAAGGGAGCCAAGTGAAATTATTTGAAACCTCAGGGGAGGTTTTGGAAATTATCCCTATTCTTTTATATCAATTACTATACATTATCATCAATTAGGTTTTAAGTATCTTGTAGAATATTAATCTAGATTCATTGGTTTTAAGTATCATTTTACAAAGCCTATAAATATAGGCATTATGTTGTTGTACAAATCAAGAATTCAGTAAAAATATTCTCCCAATTGAATTCCTCCAACATGTGGCATCTTAAATTCCAAATTAAAAGTTGTAAATACTTAACTAAAATGGAAATCAGTTTATGTAACATATTAGTTTGGGTCTTTGAACTAGAAATGATAGGCGTGCTTATAGTTAGAAGGCTACATATACTATTTTTTTTTTTTCGGGTCTGGAGGCTAATCCCCCCAAGTTGGGCAGAGTTTCGCCCCAAAGATACCCAACAACGGTAACATGTGGGGGTCGAACCTGAGACCTTACTGTAACTACAGACGACCAGTTCCAGCCAACCTACCCACGGGGCGCGGCTACATACACTATACATCTTGCAGTTTTTTTGCTTGTAGTTGACTGCCCGAATTTTTTCCAGTTTATTTTTGGTTGATTCCAAATATTTTCTCATATAGTGGAAATAATTTTTTTTAACATCATGTTAATTAGTTCATTATATTAAAGAAACCCATTATTCTCTTTCTTAGGTCATGTTTGATAACCCAATTAAGCACTTAAATTTAATAGATTCAGATCTTAATATGTTTAGACATGTTTGATAATAAAAAATTGAACATTTGAATTAATTAAGTGGCATTGAATTTTTTATGCAAAATTTGCTCCCAAAATTAAGTGATAAGTTATTCACTCATCACTGAATGGGATATACACTCAAATATATTAGATTTAATAATTAACAATTCAATAATTTAATGGATTGAGATTTCAAATTTCAAATTTCAGATTTCAGTTTTAACGAACGCAACCTTAGTTTAACTAGTTTTAAACCCTAGAGTGTAATTATTCAACAAAGCCCCTGAAAAGATAAAAAGAACCACACTATTACTACGTCAGAGCCCAATTTTGCTAAACAAGAATACTAAGAAATTTCCTCCCAAGCCTTTTCCTGTCAAACACATGACTGTCTTGTTAGAAAAATTGCCAAAATTTGACCAATGATCAGCTATTCTCCTTGGTCAAGTATTTGAGTAGCAATACTCGGACTTGAACAATACGGGGAGTTCCAGCTTTTTTGGGACTTAGCAAGACGTAGATGGAGAGACAATTAGAAGAGTCCAATTGATTGCTCAAGATGCATCAAAGATAACCTTTTCCCCGATCTGCATGGCCAAATCTTTTTGGCATTTCCATTGTAGAGCACCAAACCACCCATGCAATTTACATCCGCGTATCTAATTCCCTACTGCTCAAGTCTGAAGCTTCGTAGGGCAGCTCTACAGGAAGTTAAAGGTTATGTTAATCACCACAAAATGCATCTTTTAATTTAATTCACATATACATTCATAAAACATTGCAAAGTCAAGGTGTGATTAAGTAGGCTTCAACTGTTACCATGTTATTGAAAACTTGAAGATGACTTTGTTTCTAATTTCAACAACCTTGTTATCAATTCAACAACCTTGTTATCAATTCATTTGTCAAATCACATCTTACAACTAATAATTAGACGTAACGTCAGTTGAGAGGTTCAATAGATCACTTAATACAAAAAATTTAGCAAAGCTAGCTAACTATTACCCAATAATAATTGATAATGACAATCCTGACTGGCGCCCCATTATGCATCTCCCGTTGGAATTAATATCCAAATAACTACATTTAATATCACCACTAAAGTTGGAAAGTCACCCAAAAATTCAACTTTTTCAGCAGAATTTAACAAAAAAGCACAGAACTTTGAACATTCAGTTAATTAACACTTGATTAAATACTTGGATCCTTTATTTGCCCCATTCCCCCAATACCAGTCCTAAAACAAAAATCTACTATGTAATTGTCAGACTTTGAATTAATGGAAGCAAATCAAGCCAAAAAAAAATTGATACTTTATAATAAATAAGAGGAACTTAACAAAATTTGTATGCAAACATGCTCAAACGTGGTCTCCAGCGATTCAAAACGTATTCGTTCTCGAGTTTATGTACCATGTTAGTTTGGGGCTTTGAACAATGATGGAAGTGTTTATAATTAGAAGGCTACATATATTATAGTGATCATTTTATAAACCTCCTCTGAGGTTTGGCATTCTTGAAATTTGAAAAATATTACTTACTTTCCTTATTTTTAACTTTTTATAACATTATAAATCCATTTTAAAATGTATTATTAGAAAAGCTCATTTTTGGATAGAGAATATGTGTTCAATCCAATATTGCCCTTTTCTTCTGCACCATTTTTGTTTTCATAACAAATGTAGTTTAATCCTTTAAACTTTAAAAACTTCATTGATATCGCTTTGTAGTTAAGAATTATAGGATATTAACAATATTGAAAAACATTTTAATAGTTTTCATGCCATTAGTTGGCACAATAAATATTAAATATTGAAATTCAAAAACACTTTTCAGAAAACATATTGAATGATTTTGTAAACATAATTTAAATCTGTACATCAATTCTGCTGTTCAAATTGATGTCTCTGGAAACCGGAAGGCTGTTGTTATCCATGTGCCATACAGACACAGAAAAGCTTTCCGCAAGATTCACGTCAGGCTTGTCAGGGAGTTGGAGAAGAAATTCAGTGGCAAGGATGTGATTCTGATTGCCACCCGAAGGATACTGAGGCCCCCAAAGAAAGGATCCGCTGTTCAACGACCCCGCAGCCGGACTTTAACTACAGTACATGATGCCATGTTAGAGGATGTTGTTGTCCCTGCTGAGATTGTTGGGAAGCGCGTTAGATATCGCATTGATGGATCCAAGATAATGAAGGTCTTCTTGGACCCCAAGGAAAGAAACAATACTGAATATAAGCTGGAGACTTTTGCTGCAGTTTACAGAAAGCTTTCAGGCAAAGATGTTGTGTTCGAGTACCCATTGACAGAGCCTTAAAAGTAGTTGCAGATGATTTGTTGTAGATCTTTGTGATCCACGAGGCCCAATTCGTTCTGATCAATCATTTGAAATTTTGACTCCATATTTTGTGATTAAATAGGCAGCGAACTTTATGCTTGCTATCAAAAAAAAAAAACACATAATTTAATTTTTTCCTAGTTTTCTAAAATTCTAATAATTTGAAAAACTCCTCAAGTTGACTGTAAACACTTCAAAGTTAATAATATTTTTTGGCTTGAAAACACCTTAAATATACTCTTAAAAATAAATTATTAATACCTTAAAACACCTACTATTACTCCCTTCGTCTTATTGAAAGTGCCATATTTTTCTTTTTGGGCTTTTCCAAAATGTTTGTCATTTCTAACTATTTTATACTCTGAAATTTCCCTTATGTCCTTTATTAATGATGCATAAAGACAAATATGATGGGATTGCTTTCTACTTTTTACTTTGATTGACGGGATTTTTATATAAGTGCATGTTTAATTCCGAATTTTACCGGTTTAGACTGCAAGTATACAGGTCAATTTAGTAGTTTTGGAGCAAATATCAGGTCGATCCCACAAGGAGCAACTTAAACAAGTACTAGGTCCTTTACTTACTCTATTATTTAGACTAACTAATAATTAAAGCAAGAGAATCTATAACTACTACTACCTGTAAGTCTTAACTAAACAATTGCAAGATAACAAATGGAGAAAATTCACTAAAAACTTGAGTCTAGGGATGTAGATTCCACTTATGGCATAAACAATACAAATGAATAAAATTTCCTCTTGTTACAACCCTTGTTTAACTAGGGATTCATTTCCTATTTTACCAAATCTCTTTCTCATGATAAAATGGCCTAAAATAGTCTAGTTTTCCCTATTCTCATGGTGAAATACTAGTTCAACTCTTGTTTCCTTCATGAAATGCAAGTTTAATGCACTTAAGTGTACCTCTATTCTCATGAGTCAACTACTTAAGCTCTACTCATGTTGTTCCATCATTATTACCAATTTGCATTGAATAATAACAACTAAGAGCTTGTTATTGGTGATCAAGCAACAACAAGGGCTAAGCATGCACAAGTAGACAAGTTAATACAAGATGTAACAAATGTAAATCATATCCACTTCATATCAAGTAGTCATAAGCTTCATCTACTTCTTAGATCTAAAAATTTAGCTACTCATGTAAGATATAACAAGAAAATACATAGTTTCATTGCATGGACACATCATGAATCACAAGTAAAAGGTAGATTAAAGAAAGCTTAGCCAATGTTAATGAAGAAGCTCCCAATGATCTTCAATTTCTTCAACAAAATGGTGTACAATGAAGTCTCCAATTATTCTCCACAAAAGTTACTAGCCAGAGAGAACAAGACAAGACTAACTTCTAAGTTCTAATGCTAAAATCTGATATCAACTACTTCTACTATCTTCTACTCTTCTCTAATAATGTCTTTTTCTCCCTTCCTTTCCAAATTTGCCCCTCATTGAAATCTTCACATATTGCTTGTTCAAATGTACAAGAGGTCTGCCAGCTTCCAGCAGAAATTAAGTGTGAAACATGAGTCAAAAAGTAAGTATGAACTGAGGACAAGTTGTTCTGCAAGTTGCAGAGGAGAGAGAAAGATCTGAGGCCTAGATCCGAGGGGTGAAATTGATCCGAGCTCGGATCCCTTCCTTCAGTCTTTTCTTCACCATTCTTCATGCAAGATTCGAGGCCTTCTTCAAATCCATCTGACCTCAGATCGTCTGGCCCTCGGGTCCACTTCTCCAGAAGGTTAGACAAGGACTCGGATCACTGGGGATGAGACTGGATCCGAGCTCGGATCCCTCTCCCCTATTTCCATCTTCAAATTCTTTTCTCTTTCGCTCGATTTTCGCTCCTTGTTTCACTTGTCCGTTGTCCTCCAACTAGCATCTTGCCTCTTCTTTATTTTATGTAAGTGTTTCATGCCTTGATAACCTACAAAATATCACATGTTTATGCATTAATCTACTCATTTTGTAAGTCCTGATCACTAAACAACACTTGAAACAATTTGCACCAAAAAGAGCTTAAGTACGACTATAATCCTCTAAAAATATGGCAAAAGCTCGTGCAAAACTGTACAAAAATATATACAAAATATTCACTTATCAAACTCCCCCACACTTGAATCATTGCTTGTCCTCAAGCAATGCAAGAAACCACTCAAACAACAATTCAAGTGCCAAATAGAAAATATGCTTTTTCAAATTCACTTCTCACAACTTGGCTATTAATCACGATGCAATTCTTCAAAATGCACTCAATACTCATAATACTCAATAAAGGGGAAACAATTATTCATAAATTTAACCACATTCAAATCATTCTCTCACAATAATTTGTCCTCACAAATAACCGACTCATATAGTCACAAGGTAATACTTTCCTTTATATTCCATTTTTTTTCAAACTTTTACTACAGGAGGGTATCATAAATATATGCTAAATGCCAACACTTGAACATTGCAAATGCCTTTTTATGCAAAGGTCGACACTTTTAAGTGAAAATCCCCAATTACTCCACACTTACATATCAAGGTCACAACACCTTTTTACTCCAAGTACTTTTTTACGCGAAAATCAACATTTTTAGATGGGGATTCCCGGTTGCTCAATACTTAAGTAGTCGGTGCAACTTTATTGCTCTCTCTTTTTCTTTCTTCTTCTTTTTCTCTCTCTTTTTTTTCTAGAACATATATATATGTATATATAACTCTCTTTTATCATGGAAATGGAAAAACATTACCAATTAAACTATATCAATCACCTATTTGTAAATCAAAGTGAAGGGAGAGAACTTATTAAAGACAGAAATAGAGGCATAATTGTCCTCACTTTATTAAATATACTTCCTAAAGTGCACTTATCATAATCACATAATACTAATCACAAGTCACGAAAGAAATGAATTCTTCAAAATCATATTTAAACTGGTTCAACCATTAGGGAAATTTGACAATCCATCATAGTTTCTGGGTCATAGTGCAATTTTGGAAAAGATTTTGAAAAAATTTGGGCAGAGTTTCTGACGGGATTTTGATATACCTACAAGTTAAAAAATCTGATTTACACCCATTTCACTGCAAGTATATAGGTCAACTATTAGTTTAGGGCATATATCAGGTCGATCCCACGAGAAAGATTGAACAATTACCGGTACTACTAAAACTTCTCTATTATTTAGACTATCAATGAATTATAAGAAATGAAACCTACTGAACTTATGCAAAATAACAAATGAAGGCTCCTTAGGTTATGGTATCCCTTACTACTCATGCAAGTGCTATATTTGGATCATTGAGTACTACTATCTAGGCTAGCTATGGTGTAATTTCCTTATGCATATGAATCCTACTTTCGTAGTGAATCAATTATACTCATAACTAATCCATAGCTATTCTCATGGTTATGAAATTAGCTACAAGTTAATTTCTTCAATGAAATTATATGAAATGAATCACTAAAATCACATAGGTGCACCTCTACTCTCGTGAGTATACTCCCTATGTTTAGCACTTCTTGAACCAGTGTTAAATCTCAATTTTCATTGCAGAAACAACACGTTAAATAATCACAATCAATGGTACCAGATTAATCATGATTTAAAGAGATAAAGTGCTAAATAACTTTCTCAAATAATAGCAATCAAATAGCCAAATAATAAATACTAATAATCATAGGAAGTTCAACCAAACCCAAGGCATAAACTTTAAAGATACATAATAAACACAAAATCTAGAACTTGCATATTAACTAAACTTGGAATCAAGTACAAAAGATAAAGAGTTGGAGAAGAGATAACCCATGTCACTTGAGCTTCAACTCCTCCTTCTTCATCTCCATCTTCATCCTAATCTAGCTAATATACAAGAAGGATGAACTAACTAGCTAAACTATCCTACACTAAAGAAATGGAAGAACTACATTTCTGCAGACTCCAAACTTCTCCCGTTCTGATCTCTGACCTCTATTTTCTCTCTGCCTATAAATTGATCAAAAGCTCCATTTTCCACCGTTACATCTCCTCTTGATTGATTCTCAAATCTTCATTTTGTTAAGAAAGTAAAAAATAATGGTTTTTGACTTGGAACTTTGGCTATACCTCTTCCTTTTTGTCTTCTAAAGCATGTGCAGCCGAATTCCCTTACCAAAAATAGCTGGAAAGTGGTGTGAACATAAGAGAAATGACTGAGCAAATTACAAAATTTCGACTATGATAGGGTGATAATTGTTAGTAATTTTATTGTTAATTTTCCCTTTGTCCCTGCCAAATATTGTTTTAATTGTTAACATATACTTATATTTAGTATTTGGATTTAATTTCAGGAAGTGGGTCAGAAAAGTACTAAAAAGGAGATCTTCTCGAGACAAATACTCCACACGGGGAAGGCTTCTAAAAGCTCCACGAACCTGGCCCACAAGGAGAGAAGAAACGGATTGTCTTTTCTTTTTGTTGATGAAGAGTTACCTTGTACGAGGAGTCCTACTAGCTGGAGGAAACGAAATAGAAGGGAATTCCTCGATAGTGCTTGAACTTTTTCCCGGGGGTTGCTGTTTTTTTCCTTATCAAGCGGGGGCCACATAGAGAAAGGGGGGAATTGTGGTTAGATAGGAGTTTTTCGTTCTTGGTTCCTTAGTCTCGTTTTTGCCACTTTTTTTTGCTTCTTCTTTATCGGTCTCTTCTATGAGAACCACTAGAACATAGCTTGGTTAGTACTATTGATTATTAGGAGAATAGCTTTGACTACTTGATTACTTAGCAGAAAACGTGATGGCCTTGACCTCAATTAAATTACGTGAATATTTTCTCATGAGGCATGGCTAAGTTTTTCATCTAGTCGAAGGTCAACTTGAAGACTCGGTTCTAAATATCTGTGAGATCGAATTATTTTACTTATTTCTTTTATTCATTGGTATTCGTACGTTTTCTGGTTTAATTGCTTATGATTGTTTTGTTATTTGAATGTCAAGGGTCCGATATTCAAATTAACCTAATAATCTACTGTCATATTAATTGATTGAATCCGTAATTGTTCTATTGATTAATATCAGTGGCGACTAGCGTGATTGGTTTCATGTTAGCGAAACGTATGATCTAATTTAAACAAACCCTTGTAGCGTATTTATTAGTTAGAATTGGGCTTTTCTAATTCTTAATACAATCGAGAAATTAAATCTTACGGTCGTACCTAGGATTATTTCTTGATTAGAGAAATAGTTAACGGTCGTACCTTGACTATCGAAAAAGTAAGGAAATGTTGGTTGTTTATCGCGTGTATGGCAATTATAACCAATCTAGTAATGAATAATGGAAAAATACCGGTTTTCATCCCCAAACTTTGGACACAAGACACATTTCGTCCCTCATCTTTCGGGCATGACACATCTGGTGTCTGAATTAAGAATTTTAGACCAAATGTCATCCTCAAACGGCAATTTATCCACCATTTAACGAAACCGGTCACGTGAGATTTACGTACCGTTAAGTAAAAGCTTCTGTCCGAAAGAACTCAGGTGGAAAAGGACGTTGTCTCCACTTTCCTTGTCCAAAACCGAATCTGAGCTCACTCTCTCTCGACAAGTTCACTTTCCCCTTTCCCTTGCCTTTCACTTTCCCTTTTCCTTTCACTTCAACGACTTCCTCTGCAAATTTCCAAGCCTAAGCTCAAGCTCCATCTGAAAATTTTGCCGAGAGCAAATCCCTTCTTCCAAATCAAATTCTGCCAAGAAATAAAGTAGAAACTTGCATAAAGCAACACCCAGCATTGTGGCTATATTTCCCTAAAATGAGATCTAGAAATCTTGAGTCGTCATCGTCATCGTCATCATCATTAAACAGCAACGGCCGGCTGTGTGGTTGTGGATTGCGGCCAAAAATGGCAACATATTGGCGGGATGATAATCCAGGGAGACGATTTTATGGTTGCTCAAGATGGCCAGTAAGAAATTTTTTAGTTTTGTTACTATTTCAACTCAAATTGAATTGTGACTGTGCTTTGCTGATGTTTATAAATGGGATTACATTTGTAGAGACCTGACAGGTGTAAATATTTTGAATGGCATGATGAACCAATTTGTACAAGAGAAAGGATTATTATACCGGGTTTGCTGAGAAGGGTGAATCGGATGGAAGAAACAATTGCAAAAAGCCGTAGAAGGGAAAAAATTTTGATTGTGGTCATCATACTGTTGGCTATGCTACTGATTATATCTGTTACTGTAAAAAGGACTGGACATGCAATGGAGCGAAAATTAGTGCTAAGCTTGGAGTGAGCTATTCCATTGAAGCTGTTAAATCTAGTTCATTTCAGTGTTTGTACAATTTTGATTGGATTAGCAGCAGCAGTAGTAGTATTGACTGGTTGTTGCAAATGGTGGCATGTTTTAACTTAACTTACCGAGTGAGAATATAGGATTAGGTCTTGATCCTTTGTATCTTTCTTGTTTATGTGGAATGTTGAGCTTCTATATACCTCTTTTGTTTATGTAGCATTAGTTTGGTAATTTGGTTGTTCTTTTTCTTGTTTCGACTACAAATAATCTGTCAATAAGATTGGTTTGAAGATAAAGAAATGTACCAATCACTTGAATATGGACAAGACAAATTTTTTCACCAGACAATTTCCATTAATAAAGTACCAAAACCATGTGTTCACATCGTAGCACTAATTCTGAGGACAACAAACAAAAAAGTGACCACACCAAAATATGATGTCTGTTTCAAAAAAGGACCATTCCTATTGTCAACCTCAGTCCATAATCTACATCAAAACAAAAACAACCATCTAAGGCTCTACTATCAATATTTATAGTACTTTGTTTTTCCCCTTCATTCTTGAAGAACCAACAACTCGTTTGGTAGCAGCAGCAGCAACAACTTCCCTGTGGACAGATTTGGTCTTGACAGGCATCTGTACATGCTCTTTCTATTTTGTTCCATGTACTGGTTGACTGTATTTAACTTGAGCTCTTTTTAGACCGAAAACTTCATACAAATCATGAGAAGTTGGGGCTGAACTTGTAACAGCAACATCTTCTAAATGGATAGTCTCCTGAGAGGTTAAATGTATTAAAGAACATGTATTAAATTTCTTTTAATCAGGATAAATGACATAAACGACCTTCTTTACATATGGAAAACAACTAGATATAAATAAATTACAAAGAAAAAATCTGTATTGGCACCACCAGAAATGGTATGTGGATAACAAACAAGTGACTAGATCATATAGAAAGGACTTAAGACTCTAAAAGGAAACCCCTCAATGAAGGCAGATGCAATGAACAGAAATTACTCCAATATATAATGAACATCAACAGAAATTACTCCAATATATAATGAACGATTGGCCATGTGTGGACAAAAATAAATTCCCTGTTACTTTTCATTAGATAGTGCCTGCCTCAACATCAACTTTGCTATGATAAACCTTGCTGCTGTGATGAGCATGTACAGTACTCACAGTTGAAGTTGCAAGTTTTGTTACATCATGCATTGATCCATCTTGAACTCTACTTTCTGCATGTGGACTTTTCTGCAAAGTAAGAAAAACAACTCAAAGTAATTTAATTTTTATAGACTATTGAATAGAAGGAGATAAAATGAAACTTTAACATCAAAACAATTGTATACAAGACTTACTGCTAGCTTGGCAGACTTATTATTTGGATTCTTGTCGAATATTTGGGGAGTACATGTAACCAGAATCTCAGTGCAATTAACTTCATCGTAGTCTTCACTGTCAACTTCATCAGATCTTGTATTGTAGGCAGCTTCTTTGCTCTTTATACCAGATCCTGAGGCATTGTTTTCATCCTTTTTAAGCTTACAAGATCTCACGTTGTGGCCTTGTTGCAGACAGTATTTGCACCTTATTACCTGCCCCACTCTACTCATTTTCTTGGCCTTTTTTTCCTTTGCTTGCTGTTCCTCATCAGCAGTCCTTCTCCTTTATTTTTTTGGTCTTCCAGCTGTTTTACCATATAAAGGGGGTTTTGGACCATCAACATCAGTCTTCTCCCAATTTCCTTCCCCATTCATTGGACAAATAGCTCCTTCATAGCTCTTTAGGTATGTTTCAATTGTATACCAGCTGGATACATATAACATGGGATCCTTTTTAGCTAACCAAAGTGCAGCAATTGCATGGGGACAAGGAATTCCAGTCAGCTCCCATCTCCTACATGAACAAGTTTGCTCTTTAATGTTCACATCATAATGATCACCATATGGACAGGAAACTTCATACAAATCATCGTTTGACTTGAAAGGAAAACATTGTGTTGCCTTATCCATTCTCTTTTGTACTCTCTCAATGATTCTAGGACAATACATATACTCTTTCCATTTTTGTCTTGCAATGTCTCTATTCTGCTGCATTCGTTGCATCATATACAACCTTAATAATTCCATCATTTCAATGATTGGCTTCTCTCTAGCATCCAAAATCTTGCCGTTGAAACATTCACAAATATTATTCAATAGCATATCACATTTCGAATGGGTGCTAAAGTAAGCTCTACTCCATTGAGATGGTGGTTTATCATCAAACCACTTGGCAGCATCCAAGTCAATTGCTGCCATTTCTTCCATTTTCCTAACAAATTCTACTGGTGTAGTTGCCTTTGCAGCAGCCCACAATGCTCTCCTTAAAGCTTCCCCTTTGAACCCAGCAGTAGAAAAGTTGCTGTGTAAGTGCTTTACACAAAACCTATGAGCTGCATTTGGAAAAACATGAATACAAGCCTGAACTAGTCCCTTTTGCTTGTCACTCATGATTGTCCATTCATAATCTCTTTCAATTTTCAAATCCTCTTTGAGTAACTTGAAGAACCATGTCCAGGATTCCTTGTTTTCACCCTCAACTACAGCATATGCAATAGGAAAAATGCCATTATTACCATCTAGTCCAACAGCAATCAATAGAACACCCCCTGCTATTCCTTTCAAAAATGTGTCATCTACCCCAATTAAAGTCCTACACCCAACCAAAAATCCTTGTTTCACTCCATGAAAACACATGTAAAGTCTTTGGAATCTTTGTTGCCCTTTTGAAGTGCCATCCACAGTCTTTAATATGATAGAACTACCAGGATTAGATTTCTGAATTTCATGCATGTACGCTCCTAACTTGCTGTATTGGTCACTTTCACTACCATGAATAATGTCCAAAGCCTTTTTTCTAGCCCTATATGTTTGTTTTTTTGTGAAGGAGCATTTGTTTTCCTTTATCACTGTTTTTCTAAAATGCTCCACATCTACCTTAGGATTGGATCTAAACTCCTCACAATACTTTCTACCAACCCAACCAGAATTTACAAGTGGATTTTGATATGTAAAACCACATTTGTGAGTGTCCTCAAATGTCCTAATTTGCACACTTCCTTCTCCAGCAAATTTTCTAGCATAAATATGCCAATTACAGCCTTCACTTCTACATTTTGCCCTCAATCTAACCAAATCCTGCTTCACAAATTTACAAGGCCTCCCCTGTCTTACACTGTAGTTTGTAATAGCTAACTTGCACTCTTTGATGGTACTAAAAAACATCTTTAATTTCAATTTTGGATTATCCATGTCCTTGGGATTGAACACGACACACCTATTACTACCATTTTCATCATCAGACCCATGCAAACTCTCAAAATCTGATTCAGAGTCAGGGGCTACATCATTATCTTCAGACTGAACCAAATTAGCTTCAACCTGTCCTTGTTTTGCCAAATTAGTTTTCAATTCCTTATAGTGTGAGACACCAAACCATTCAGCATTTGTATCTATGTTATCGTTGAAATCAGCATCATCTTCTTCACTTTGATTATAATCAGAATCTACTGCTGAGAAGAAAGACTCATTGGCTGAATCAGAATCACTGTTATCATTTCCTCTCTCTTCATGATCATGTTTACCATCTTTACCACTAGCAGGACCTTCTTTATTCTTATCAACCTTATCAGCATTATTGCCAAGTTGGTGAACCAAAATTTCATGAAATGAGATTTCAAGGTACAAGATAACTTCCCTAATTGAACTAGCAGTCCTTAGAATATATCCATGCAATTCTCTACTATTGTCTATCCTTTTAAAGCTATTATTCTCCCAACCATAGTACACTTTGTGACCAAACACACCAGCATCCTCAGTCAATCTATCCATTTCAAAAATACTCAAGCCTATACTCTCAACATAATCCAGGACACATACATCTCCACCCTTATAATGCGGTTGGGGAGTGTAAAATATCAACCCTCCACAGTGACATTTTAGTGTAATCAGTGAGCTACCTTTTTCTGATAGTTAAAAAAAAGAATATATCAAATACTGAATAAGCAACCAAACCATTACTTTTATATTTTAACAATATTGGATAAACTTATTATTATAAGCTTAACAATAATTTGAGGACAACAAAGTGCAATAATTTGGGGACCATAGATTTATAATTCAAACACATATGTTCTAACCATTACAAAAATTAATCTTTTCAAACAATGTCGACTAAACATTAATAAGATTTACACCTGTAAAATAGACATCAAGGACCCTATGTATCATATTAAAAAAAAAAGTTCAAACTTTGTAGTTGGACCTAGCATTAACAATAATATATCACAATGAACCAGCTATGTAGCTACTGGGCAAAGGATAACCGTACTCGAGTATCACTTCATTTGGAATAAACAATGGATCCATGAGATTTGTTTTTACTTTCGGCCGCCTAATTCAAACAATGCTGCTAGTATTTTCAGCTAAAAAAACAATTATAATATATCACAAACACGCATGTGAAGGACCACATCTACATAGCTTGCCACTAAAAGGTCAACATTTTCATTATTAATACTTTAATCAACAAATTATTAAACCCTGGACCACTTACCATAATTTGGTGGGGCACAATCGTTCAACTCCTTCTTTCGCACCGACATATTTTTCCGCTCTGCTACTTAGTGGATGCCAGCAGGTCAGCTTCTTCTTCTTCGATCTTCAATAATTTTTTGGAATGCACTTTTGAAAGTGTAAAAATTGAAAGGCAAAGGAAAGGGGAAAAGGGTTTTACACAAATATAAGCGAGCTTGTAGAGAGAGAGAGTTCAGATTTGGAAAGGAAAAGGGAAAGTGGAGACAACGTCCTTTTCCACCTGGGTTCTTTCGGACAGAAGCTTTTACTTAACGGTACGTGAATCTCACGTGACCGGTTTCGTTAAATGGTGGATAAATTGCCGTTTGAGGATAACATTTGGTCTAAAATTATTAATTCAGAAACCAGATCTGTCATGCCCGAAAGATGAGGGACGAAATGTGTCTTGTGTCCAAAGTTTGGGGACGAAAACCGGTATTTTCCAATGAATAATTGAATTATCTTTGCATCGATGATCAGTTGAATGGACCATGTCTGAAAAGTTGCACCTTTGGCTAGAGTCGTATTGGTTATTGATTAATTCTTGTTTATTTTTATTAGTTGTTTGATTAGTTAGTAGTTAGTTATTTTATATTTTCCAAAAATCCCCCATACTTCGGATTCTGGAAGAAACGAATTATCTCCAATCTCTACGGATTCGACCCTACTCACTGTTATATACAAAATTTGTATTTTTCTTGAGTAGGTAATTATTATTGCACAGGCTCAACAACCTGTCAATTTTTGGCGCCGTTGCCGAGGACTGCTGCCTGATTAATTTGTTTCATTTTGAGTTCATCTTTTTTTTTTTATTTTTTCTCTTATTTTTTTATATATAGTTTATGGCTGCTAACATTTCGTATTTTAGTGATGTACTGGATTTTATTTCTAGAAGGGGTTATGAGACTCGTGCTTTTTCTAATGATCAATGGGCTGTTGCAAATTGTGAAACTTATTTTGCCTCAAATCATTCAACCGACATATACTTCACATTTCAAGATGGCCTAAGTGCTTCAATCGATACTTTTGGAGATTTTTCACCTCAATATCAAACGTGGTATGACCCTTATTCAAACGGGTATGATCAAGGATGGTGGGATAATTCTAATCTTAATTATGAACAAGGGCCAATGAATTTTTAACAGCAAGAGTCTCAACAATCATCATCAATGTTAGGTAGGTCTCTTGAAGAAATGATTGAATTATTAGCTACTAACACATATCAATTTCATCAGGAGATACAAGCGAGCATGCGTAACCTGGCAGATCAAATGGATCAATTGACATCTAGGATAACACAATTGACTTCTGGAATGAGTGAAGAATTGCCCTCACAAACTATTATCGACCATGGGGAAGATGAGAGTGCAATTATCCTGACAAATGACATGGTACTACGAGAATCTCAAGAAGAAGGATCTAAAGATGCAGTTGAAAAGAAAGTTGAAGTGCATGAAATGAGACTCCAACATCAAATGGTTCAAGTGGATGAATCCAGTAAACAATCTCCAAATGCGGTGACATCTCCTCTATTCCTTAATCAATATTTTTCTGACTTTTATTCTTTAATTCCTATTAGTGAGATTGAATTTATTATACCAGACGATTTTGAGTTTCATGACAGGAATAAGTTAAGAGTCACGACGGCAAAATATCTCAAACCAATAAGTGCTTGTGATGGAGAAGTGAGTGAAGAATTAAGATTCTTGTTGACTTGTTTGGCGTCATCTACTAATCCATGGAAAATCGTAGCTCGTGTGTTCAAGGATTACTCTATTTATGAGGGATATCAGGATTACACAGAAAATGAAACATTGAAACAAGTTACACGGTTTTATCCTCTGTGAATAAACGGGGCAATGTCTAACGAAAGACATTAAAGAAAGACGCTGCTTGGGAGGCAACCCTGATTACAATATTAGTGTGGTCATTTTTCGTTACTTTGCAATTTTTCAGTTCTATTTTCTAATTTAATTGCTTTTGTGGTGATAAACAGAAGACTAGGGGTTCCAAAGTGTGTCCACGCCTTGGAAGGGGTACACCAGGTACCCTGAACAAATTGGAGACTAGCAGTTCTAGGACGTGCCCACGCCTTGACAGAAATTCTTTTGGACATTGTTAAGTCATGATGGTCAGACGACCATATCCTCTAAGGCGTGCCCACGCATTCCAATCCTTCCGGTAACGAAAGTCAAAGAGAAAAAAAAATTATTTGACCAGGATCTATCCAAGCCTACTTTTCTCTTTTCTCTTAGTATTCTGTTTGTCCCTTTCCTTTCTCTTTTCCCGTTGTTTTTTTTTTAGTTCAAGTCATCTTTTCAATTTTCTTGTTGGTCTGCCGCCACTTTCCCTTGTGCGCCGCCGGTGCGGCCGCGGGTCTCTCTCACTATCTCTCTCTCCCACCACCACTCCATTCTCATTTAGGTGCCGTCGCTCCCTCTCTCCACTCCGCCGCCGACAAGATCTGACGAGCACCGCCCAGCCTCGCGCAGCTCGCCAGCCGCGCGGCACAGCCGCACAGCGCGCTTCAATCGCACGCTCCAACAGCACGAGCAGCGCGCACTTACGCGCTTCACCTGAGTCTCACCAGTGCGCGTATCTCCTGCGCGCGACAGTCTGTGGGCACCTTCTCCACCGCGCACCCTCTTCGCGCGAGCCTAGCCCCAGCGCAGTCGCGCGCTCGCCAGCCCTCTCTCGCGCTCGACAGTCAGCGAGCGCCCCTTCAGTGCACGACCAGCACAGACGAAGAGCGCGAATCTCCTGGGCGTGCGATCCGGCCTAGCAGAGCCTGCGCACACCGCGAGCCCATCAACCGCGCGCCTTGCCCAGCACACACGCACCTCCCTCGTGCGCCTCTCTCGCCGTACGTCTCCACCACGGTCTCCTCCAGCGTGGATAGAAAGTGGTACCTCCGTTTTACTCTATTTTTGCCACTAGTCGTTGAATTTGGAATCTGTGCTCTATTTGACTCAAATTTGGACTGAAAATATTCGTGGGCTTTGGTGGATATGATATTTGGTACACGTGTGATGCCAGTGGGGCATCTTTGTGTCGGTTTGCTTATTCTGGTTTTGGTGGGGTCACTGTGTTTCTTTTCGCTATTGGCTCTCTGACTGTTGGGTATTATCTATCGACTGTGATCCTCTGTCCCACTTTGGTAGCTGCCTAGTTGCTTCTCTGCTTATTTATTCTCATTTCTGTGGGCTCTAAATGCCTCCGAAAAAGGAAACTACTACTGGGCCGTCTGGGTCCCAACCTCGTAAGAGGCGAGCCCCAATCCAACCTCCCATTCGATCCCTCTTAGGTCTATCCAAAAGCACTATATCTCCTAGGGATTGGGGGGAGCCTATTACTGATCTTACACGGGAACAAAAGGACCGATTGAATAGCTTGATTCCACGTCCTTTCGCTCCGTGTAAGTATTTTCATGCCCCAACTCTGGATCACTTGCAAATTGCCCGAGAGGTTGAACAGTTGTTCTCGGCAATTGGGTGGGGGCGATATCCGACCATTGCCTATCTCACATTTGAAGAATTGTGTTATGAATTCTACTCCACTTTTGAGTTCACTACAAACGAATTCATCACTTTGGATGAGCCGGGGTGATTAAATTTAGATTAAGAGGTACCTCTCAAGATATGTCTATTAATGCCTTTAATCTAACTTTGGGGTTTGTGAGTGAGGATACCCTTTCCTCCGGGACGTACATCAACAGTGTTTGTGATTACACTAGACCCTTTTCTGATGATTACATTGACATATGGAGGGAATGGTCCACGGACCGCCAACTCTATGATCCGAGTCAGTCCAAGACCTCTTATCTTAAGGATCCGATCTTGAAGGTTATCCACAGGTTCTTGACTTATAATTTCTCGGGTCGAAAGAACTCCTCCGGTACCCTTACCAAGGCTGAGTTCTATTTCCTTTGGTGCATGCGCAACAAGGTGCAGGTTAATTTTGGGTGTTGGGTTGCCACTCAAATGCAGTCCGTCATTCAGAAGCGGCATAAGCCGGTGATTATGGGGTCGCTGATTACTCACTTGGCCATTCGGTTAGGATTACTTGACCTCGACAAGGAACACAAGTTCGAGCTAGCCCGTGAGATTGAGCCATTGGATCTGCGTAGCTTAGAACGGATAGGGTTTATTTTCAAAGTAGGAGATGTATACCAGATGACGCCCCCCGGTGATGGCGGGCCACGACCTCGGGCTCCTCCGACTGTGCCCTCTACTGATCCACCGCCACACACTGATCAGGCGGGTTCATCTTCTTACCACGCCCCTCCTGCTTGGGATTTCCAATACCATAACCTCCAAGATTCCATCCATGAACTAGGTGACCAAATTGAGAGACTGGATGGCTGTCTTGCCGCGCTACAGGTCTTCGCCCGTATTCAGGCAGAGAATCAAGCGGCTTTCTTTACTCATATTGGATTTACTCCGTCTCACCCCCCTCGGTCTTAGTGTCTCGCTGCACCCTCTCGGTGGTCAGGGAAGTTTCTCTCCTTTTCTCCTAATACTTCATTTGTCTTTTCTACATTGAGGGCAATGTAGGTTTTAGGTGTGGGGGAAGTGGTTCCTATTATTTCTTTTGGTTTCCATTCTTTCTTTTGGCTTTGCTCTTAAAAAAAACTGAAAAAAATGAAAAAAAATGAAATGAAAACATGATGAAAATAATGTAGTTAGTCGGCTTTCTGTTCATTTCTATGTTTGTTAGTACTGAAACATGTTGCTATGACGAATTATACAATCATGGTGCGCAGGTATGTGGTCAAATATGCTAGTTGGGCATTTTGTTTTTCCTGGGCAATATCGTTGAATGTTGAGTGTGCTGGACTTGACCCATTCTTGTAACTTTTGGGAGCTTTTGAGCCATGTTTGAGCACATTATTCTTGTTTGCTCTATTTTTGTTTGATTGAGTGGGTATCACACATGGTATTGGCATTCTAGAACTTGTTATTTTGTACATGTCGAGACCACATTTTGTTGAATTGGATGCATTTGAAATGATAAGGGCATTTAGGATTTAACCTTCTTTAACTTTCTACAAACCATGCCTTCATCTTGTCTCCCAATAGTGAACCAATTTGAGCTTTTATCCTTTTATTTTGTTTGTTAGCCGTGTTTGATAACCCAGGACCCTTTTAGACTTTCATGTTCAACCTTGTGTCATTAAGAGATGTCTGAAATTCATTACTTGTGCAAGGTAAATAAATCTATGGTCGCAAGTGGTGTCAGAATAGATGCTGTATGGTGCTGTTTCTGTATATCTGAGATCGAAAAAAAAGAAAAAAAAAGAAAAGAAGAAAAAAAATGGGGAGAAATTGTCAATAAGATGGTGAACAGCAGACTCTGGCTTACAGGGCGTGCCCACGCCTTGCAAGACGGCCTCTATTAAAAAAAAAGAAAAAAAATTTGGTGACACCTGCACAGTGGGTATAGCGAATGAAACTGCCTTGTTTGTGGAATTCCTCCGGTGAAGCATTGTGGTTATGTGGTGGATATCGGACATTCTCTTGACACATTACACCTTATTTTTACCTTCTTACCCCGCCTTTTACCTAAGCCCATTACAACCCTATCAAAGTTCCTTTGATTTGTGTATTTAGTTCACTTTTGAGTGGTGGAGATGTGAGAATCTATAACTACTACTACTTACAAGTCTTAACTAAACAATTGCAAAATAACAAATGGAGAAAATTCACTAAAAATTTGAGTCTAGGGATGTAGATTCCACTCATGGCATAAACAACACAAATGAATAGATTTACTTCTTGTTATAACCCTTGTTTATCTAGGGATTCATTTCCAATTTTACCAAATCTCATTCTTATGATAAAATGGCCTAAAATAGTTTAGTTTTCCCTATTCTCATGGTGAAATAATGGTTTTACTCTTGTTTCCTTCATGAAATGCATGTTTAATCCACTTAAGTGTACCTCTATTCTCATGAGTTTACTACTTAAGCTCTACTCATGTTGTTCCATCATTATTACCAATTTTCATTGAATAATAACAACTAAGGCTTGTTATTGGTAATCAAGCAACAACAAGGGCTAAGCATGCACAAGTAGACAAGTTAATACAAGATATAACAAATGTAAATCATATCCACTTCATATCAAGTAGCCATAAGTTTTATATACTCCCTAGATCTAGAAATTTAGCTACTCATGTAAGATATAACAAGAAAACACATAGGTTCATTGCATGAACACATCATGAATTACAAGTAAAAGATAGATTAAAGAAAGCTTAGCCAATGTTAATGAAGAAGCTCCCAATGATCTTCAATTTCTTCAACAAAATGGTGTACAATGAAGTCTCCAATTGTTCTCCACAAAAGCTACTAGCTAGAGAGAACAAGACAAGACTAACTTCTAAGTTCTAATGCTAAAATCTGATATCAACTACTTCTACTATCTTCTACTCTTCCTAATAATATCTTTTTCTCCCTTCCTTTCCAAATTTGCCCCTCATTGAAATCTTCACATATTGCTTGTTCAAGTGTACAAGAGATCTGCTAGCTTCCAGCCGAAATTTTGTGTGAAACATGAGTCAAAAAGTAAGTGTGAACTGAGCACAAGTTGTTCTGCAATTTGCAGAGGGGAGAGAAAGATCTGAGGCCTAGATCCGAGGGGTGAAAAATTGATCCGAGCTCGGATCCCTTCCTTTAGCCTTTTCTTCAGCATTCTTCATGCAGGATTCGAGGCCTTCTTCAAATCGATCCGAGCTTGGATCGTCTGGCCCTCGGATCCACTTCTCCAGAAGATTAGACGAGGGCTCGAATCACTAGGGATGAGACTGGATCCGAGCTCGGATCCCTCTCCCCTGTTTCCATCTTCAAATTCTTCTCTCTTTCGCTCAATCTTCGCTCTTTGTTTCATTTGTCCGTTGTCCTTCAACTAGCATCTTGCCTCTTCTTTATCTTATGTAAGTGTTTCATGCTCCGATAACCTATAAAATATCACATGTTTATGCATTAATCTACTCATTTTACAAGTTCCGATCACTAAACAACACTTGAAGCAATTTGCACCAAAAAGAGCTTAAGTATGACTATGATCCTCTAAAAATATGACAAAAGCTCGTGCAAAACTGTACAAAAATATATACAAAATATTCACTTATCAAACCAACACATGATTAAGGGTAAAAGTGAAACAAAGACAAAAACTTTTTGGTGGATTATATTATGCATAAAAAGCACATATCCCCAAACATAACTAAATATATGGGACGGAGGTAGTATATTTTATCACACTAAAATTGCGTATTCACTCAATTTGTCTATTGATTTCAAGCTTTCTTAATATACTTTCAATTTTGAAAAAAAAAGATAGGACGAGAAAATGGCACTTTTGGAATGAAAACATCTTCTCTATTCAAAAATGAGTTTTTTAATAATTTATTTTGAATGCAAAAAGTCAAATGTAGTGGAGGAAAGTGATATTTTTCAAAATTCAAGGATACTAAGTGAATTATCCCTATATTATATGGCTTGCAGTTTTCCTGTCCGTAGTTGAGTGCCCATATTTTTCTAGTTTATTTTTGGTAGATTCCAAATATTTCCAATATAGCAGAAATTTTTTTTACATCATCTTAATTCGTTCATGATATTAAAGAAACCCATCATTCTCTTCCTTAGTTTGATTTCAAGAGTAGTAAATATGCAACCATTATACAGTCACATTCTCACCAAATGCTTCCTAAATGGAGGTATCTCATCAGCATATATATGGTAATAAGTTACATACAAGAGAGCATGCAATATATGTTGGCGTATTAAATCAAGATTCAAAATTAGAAATTTTCATATTACTATTTAGTAGTGTTTTAGTAATTTATTGGAGTCAAATTATGGTAGTTTTATTGTTTAAAAATTAGTATCTTATTAGAAAATTTCTTATGATTATAAGACTTGTTTATTAAGTCATCTAATTTATAAATAGAGAGTCATATTATTGCATTTAGTTAAGAAGAGTGAAAGATTGAGAGTCTTGTTCTTATGATGTGATTAATAGATTATTATTGGTATTATTCCTCTTCTCCCACACATATTTTTAAGTGTGTAAATTACCTCCCCATATCCATTGGTTTATCAAATATATTTCCTATGATTTTTTGGTAGAATTTCTTGAGTTCTACATCTGGTATAAGAGCCTTTCTTGATCCTGGGGTGCATATCGACATTGAAGAATTGACATGATTACAAGGATTAATCATTAACATAATTTTACTCTTATTTACATACCTTGTTCTATCAGCTTCTTCATCTATTTTAAATGTCCCATTCAATGGCAAAGACTTGTGTGATAATGAACCAGGTTATTATGCTATATCTTATATAATATAATATGATTTTTCATATATATATATATATATAATAGTAAGTTCTTTGTGCTATTCATTGTCTATATCTATGAATCTTTTGTGTAAGTCTTTGTTTGTTTTGATAGTTGCATAGTATATAGGTAATATGAAATGCATGATGTGTCAAACATCGGATCAGCAGTTTTTGATAGCCTTTTTAAAATGATAATACTCATTTATTATACCATCTTTTGTGCTTAAGTTGTCCTATCTATTAGTTCTCTTTATGAAGTCTTCTTTTCCTTCCTCTATATTTCTTTTCATACTTGCAAAATCTGTAGCTTATACCACAACAACAAATACAGCACAATCTTTCTTAAAGACCATATCACCTCCTATTGGTATTATTTCCAGTGCAATGCTATTCATCTATTATGTGTCTGTTTAGGATTGCCTTTTAATTAACTATATCTTTTCCTTTAACATCAATAGGTCATTGTCGTAGACAACAGAATAAATCTCACATAATAGACCAACTACCAACTGAGCCAAATATTTTGCCCAAAGTTAAAGATTGTGTATACTGCGGTGCAAAGTATTTCTATTTAGAACCCCCAGAAGGTGTGATAATACCAATAGTTCCAATTTTTAATTGTCAATTTGTTAAGAAAAGTTCCAATTTTCTTAAAGGTGTCAAATAGAAAAATGTAATTTTTTTTCGAAACGATATGTGAAATAGAAAAATGTAATTAGATCATTAAGTATTACAGCTTTGCTTTATGTCTTAGTTAACACTGGTATCAATTTCAATAGTTGTTCACTTTTTCTAGGATTTCTGATTTCATTGTACTTTCTCATTTTGTTTCTATTAATGTGTTATTTTTTCCCTTTTTTCTCTACGGCAATTGATATATTTTGTTTCCTTTATTTTAATGATATTATTTGTTCCCTATGTATGCTAATGCTGTAGCTTTTGATTTGGTTTTTTTAGATATATTATTACTTCTATCTTAATTCAACACAGTTTTCTATTTGACACATTTAATATACTCAGTTATATCAACAAGTTACGAATATCTAAAAAGTTTCCCATTTAGGAATGAATGAATATCAAATGCACATATTCAATGACGAACTTGTAGAAGTTCCTCCAATATAAAATAACTATAAAAATTGCAGTTTCAACATTCATTACTTTTCCCATATTCTGCTACTTCACAACACATATATACCAAATTTTTATTCAACATTAAACAACATTTTATACAATAACCTACCAATAATCCTTTCCAATTATCCTCATTTAATAAAAAAATGACTAGCTCACAATTATTTTACATATTATAAAATGATTTCCTACATCAATAATTACAAAACAAAACATACTATTAGCACGGTCACATATACCCACCTGTGTATAGCGCGGGGCCATTGGACTAGTATAATGAAGTAGTATTATCAAATTAATCTTGGGGTAATTTCCCAAATCTTCCTTGAGGTTTTTGACAATTTCATTCAATTCTCCTAAGATTTCAATAATTATATGGGCCTCCCTTAATCCAATCAAATGACTAAAATGTCCTCCACTTAATAGTTAATTCATAAAGGGACATTTGAAGTCGAAAAAAAGAAAAAACCTTACTGCTTATTATTCCACTTATCATTTCCTAATTTCAAAGAACAACTCCATCCATGTGATAGGTTGCATTTTTGTTATTAATTTTATGATTATTTCCCTCTTTCATTTTACCAAATATTGTGTTAATTGATAGTTCTACTTATTTTTAGTAATTATCGTTGGTTGTAGGGATTTGAATAAAAAGGAATTAAAAAGTGTGATATCTTTACTAAACTTGCTGTTCAGTATGGTCACGTTAAAGTTAGAACTCTATACGTCCTAGAAGTTCGGGAGTTGGCTTGTGAGTTCCAGCCGTGAGTTGAAGTAACAAGAGTCAGATTTCGCACCAAATGGACAATATTTCATTTCTATTGGGATGCTATTTTATTTTATAAAGGCTTTTCTTTTTTTGTTCGGATAGGATTTGGTTTGTTGGGATAATTTCAATTTACTTAGTAGTAGTAGTTTTAGTAAGGATAGGAAACAAAACACGGGAGAAGAGTATAGACTTTGGCTCTTTCTTTTCGGCCTTAAGAGACGTGACTAGTGAGGAGAATAGGTGCCTTTTCTTTGTTGGCTGCAAGAAACACTGGGACATTCCTTTACTTTTCTTTAGAATCGGATATTTTCATCTCAAATTTGTAGAATGTTTTCGGCAATTGATTCTACAATTTTGCGTGGGATTTCTTTAACGGAGATAAACTAATTTTCTATTTCTAGTCAAGAAGCAACGGAAGATTTGGTTCATCTAAAATCGTGAAATTGAATTGATTTTATTTATTCCTTTTATTTTCTGGTATTCATATATTCTCTGATTTAATTTCTTATGGTTAGTATGTTATTTGAATATCAAGTGCCCGATATTTAATTTAATCTAATAATCTAAAACCAGTTATAGCAGTTAAATTGGTAATTATTTAATTGCGTTGAATTAGTGGTGATTCGCATGATTGGATTTGAGTTAGAAAATTATATAGGCTAATTTAAAATAACTCTCGTAACGTGTGATTTGGTTAGAACAGGGTTTCTCTAACTCGTAAAGCAATTGGAAAATTGAACTCTAAAGTCGTACCTAAGGTTAATTCTGAATTAGGACAATGATTAATGATTATACCTTGATTACCAATATAGTAAGGAAAAGTTGATTGTTATCGCTTGTTTGGCAGTTATAACTTGTTTATCAGTTAATAAATGAAATTATCTTTGCATCGATAATCAATTAAGTAACCATTTTCAAAATTATTTCTTGATTAGAGTTATTTATTATTGATTCCATTTTAATAAATTGTCATTTAGTTTTTATTTGCTTATTTTATTTTATTTGATAGTTTAATTATTTTCATTTTTATAAAAATTTCCCAAATTCTCTGAACTTTCAAAGAGTTGAATTTTCTCCAGTCCTTGAGGATTCGACCCTACTCACCCTATATACAAAAATTATATTTTTTTCAAGTAGATATTTATTATTGTACAGACTTGACACCTATCAATTTTTGACGCCGTTGCCGGAGATTAGCATTAGCTAATTTGTCTTTTTTTTAGTTCATTTTATTCTTAATTTTTTTGGTACTTTTCTAGTTTATGTTTCGTTCTTCTCATACAAACGAATTAATTTTCGATCATGAAATAGAGAAGACCGCGTGTAGAGTAAGGAAAGAGACCAGACAATACAGAGAGAAACAATTAATTGCACATCCCAGAGGCTTGACTCAGAAGTCGAATCGACAAATTCTTTTAGTGCGGTCTTGAGTGATTTTGAAAAAGAAGTAGTCATGGCTAATACTCAGACCCTAAGGGGGTTGGCTGCTCTTGACTTAAATCAGCAGCCATTATGCATTGCCTTTACAAATTTAGATGATAATACCTCTTTTGAATTAAAATCTGGTCTAATTCACCTTTTACCTTCTTTTCATGGTCTTCTAGGTGAGGAACCCCACAAGTACTTGCAGAAATTTGATGTAGTATGTCCAAATATAAAGCCTCCTGGGATTACTTAAAAACAGATAAAAATGAGAGTATTTCCTTTTTTTCATCAAGGATTCAGTAGAAACTTGGTTGTACTATCTACCAGCAGGTAGTATCACAACGTGGGCACAGTTAAAGAAGAAATTTTTGAGAAAATATTTTCCTGCATTCAGAGCTACCAGTCTGAGGAAGGAAATATGTGGCATTAAACAACATCCTGGGGAATCTCTCTATGATTACTAGGAGAGATTCAAGAAACTATGTACTAAATGCCCTCAACACCAGATAAATGAACAATTGCTGATTCAATATTTCTACGAGGGCTTACTCTTTAGAGATAGGAGCATTATTGATACTGCAAATGGGAGAGCATTAGTAAACAAAACTCTGAGAGAGGCATGGGAATTGATTGAGGGGATGACCAAGAACTCACAACAATTTAGTACACGAGAAGATGTTCCAACATGTAGAGTGAATGAGACAAAAACTTCATCTATTCAACGGCAATTGTCTGAACAAACCTCTTTTGTTAGGCAATTGGTTGAAGGAAACTTACCAGAAGCCAAGGCGTATGGGATTTGTACCAGTGTAAGACACTCCACAGATATGTGCATAATGTTTCAAGAGGAGAATGCCGAATAGGTAAATATGCCCGGTCTTACGCCCGCGCCAAGAAAACAGTATAATCCATACTCCAACACCTATATCCCAGATTAGAGGGATCATGCCGAATACTAGCAATAATACAAACCCTAACTACAACCCTCCTCTTCCAATTTGGGTCCGTCCTTAGAAGATATGATGAAAACACTAATTACTAACACTTTACAGTATCAGCAAAAAATGGACTCTGACATGCAGGATATACGAAATCAAATTAGTCAGATGGCAATATCAATCAACCATCTGGAATCTCAAATTCAAGAAAAATTACCATCTCAATCCAAAATGAACTCGAAGAATGTAAGCACTATGACTTTAAGAAGTGGGAAGGAAGTTGAGGAACTCGAGCTCGTGACTCCAAAAAATAAGAATGTGGAGCGAATAAAAAAAGAGCTTGAGGAGAAAGGCATATGGTGTGTGAACCCTGAGGTAATTCCTGATTCTACAATTAAAGTTAGATCTAATTCACCGTCTTTTCCTAACAAGTTAGAGAAACTAAAGAAGCAAGATAAGTAGAAAGAGATTCTAGAGATATTTCGTAAGGTGAAGACCAGCATTTCCTTATTGGACGCAATCAAACAAGTACCGAAGTATGCAAGATTCTTGAAGGATTTGTGTATCAACAGAAGGAGGTTGAAGGGAGGTGAGAGAATTATTATGGGGAAGAATGTGTTGGCAATTCTACAAAGAAAGTTCCTACCCAAATGCAGGAATCTAGATATGTTTACTATCCCTTGCAAAATAGGAAGTGCCCTGATTAGAAATGTCATGCTAGATTTGGGAGTATCGATTAATGTAATGCCAAAGTCCATTTATACTTCTTTGAATCTAGGATTGTTAAAAGAAATTGAAACTATAATTCAATTAGCCGATAGAACTAATGTATATCCTGATGGGCTAATTGAAGATGTTTTAGTCAAGGTTAATAAATTAATATTTTTAGCTAATTTTTATGTCCTTGATATGGACGATGACCACTCCCCAGACCCATCCCCTCTACTATGAGGTAGACCTTTTTGAGTATGGTTCGGACAAAAATTGATGTCAATAAGGAAACTTTATCCATGAAATTTGACGGAGAAATTATTCGCTTTAATATATTTGAGGCCATGAAGTATCCTTGTCCTTCTAGTTCTAACTCTATTTTTGTTGTGAGTATTATTCATACTGTTATATAGGAAGTTTTTAAAATTGATGGCAGGAATGAGTTAGAAGTTATTTTAACCAAATACTTTGAGTTGGACACAACTCATGATATGAAGTTAAGTGATGACCTCAACCACATGGTTGGAGCACTACAATCTTTAGCAACCACAACAACAAGGTATGAGTTTGCACCCATTTTTGTACCAGAATTTTACCAAAAGTTCCCCAGACCCATTCCTTCTACTATGAGGTAGACCCTTTCTGAGTATGGTTCAGACAAAAATTGATGTCAATAAGGAAACTTTATCCATGGAATTTGACGGAGAAATTATTCTCTTTAATATATTTGAGGCCATGAAGTATCCTTCACCTTCTAGTTCTAACTCTATTTTTGTTGTGAGTATCATTAATACTGTTATATAGGAAGTTTTTAAAATTGATGGCAGGAATGAGTTAGAGGTTGTTTTAACCAAACACTTTGAATTGGACACAACTCATGATATGAAGTTAAGTGATGACCTCAACCACGTGGTTGGAGCACTACAATCTTTAGCAACCACGATAACAAAGTATGAGTTTGCATCCATTTTTATACTAGAATCTTATCAAAAGTTGTTACCTTATGTTGTGCAGGCATCTATTGTAGAGTTGAATCCCCTACCAAATCACTTGATGTATGCGCATCTAGGTGATGAGGAGACTCTTCCTGTGATCATCTCTGCAAAATTATCATCGACTCAAGAAGATAAGTTGATTCGGCTTCTTAGAGAGTATAAATAGGCAATAGGTTGGATCATAGTTGATATCAAAGGGATCAACCCTTCTATATGTATGCACAAAATTAGACTCGAAAAAGGTGTCAAACCTGTGAAACAAGTTAAAAAATAATTGAATCCCTTGATGATGGAAGTGATAAAGAAGGAGATATTAAAGTTGCTAGACATGGGGATTATTCATGTTATATCAGATAGCCTGTGGGTGAGTCTAATACATGTGGTTCTAAAGAAAGCGAAAGTGACAGTACGAGGGTGAGTTAGTTCCAGTCCGAAAATCCACCAGATGGGGCCAATGCATCGACTATCGGAAACTAAATGCTATAATGAAAAAGGATCACCTCCCTCTCTCTTTTATTGATCAAATGATTGAAAGGTTAGCATGTCGAGTTTACTATTATTTTTTGGATGATTTTTAAGGTTACTTTCAGATCGCAATTGCACCGGAGGATTAAAAGAAGACCACCTTCACATGCTCATTTGGGACTTTTGCGTATAGATGAATGCCCTTCGGATTATGTAACGCCCCTACCACTTTTCAGAGGTGTATGGTAAATATCTTTTCGAAATATGTAGAAAAAATTATAGAAGTATTTATAGATAACTTCAGTGTGTATAGTGATAGTTTTGATAACTATCTTGACAATTTAAAATTAATTTTGACACGGTGTATAGAAACTAATATAGTGTTCAATTGAAAAAAATGTTATTTTATAATTGAACATGGAATAGTTTTAGTTCATGTAGTGTCATCCAAAGGTATCGAAATTGATAAGACCAAGATAGATATTGTGTCTACTTTACCTTACCCCACAAGCGTACGAAAAGTACGATCTTTTCTTAGACATGCAAGTTTCTATTGCAGGTTTATCAAAGACTTATCGAAAATTGGAGCACCTCTATTTAAGTTTTTGCAAAAAGATGTGGCCTTTGAATTCAACAACGAGTGTAAAATGGCGTTTAACAAGTTGAAGGAACTCCTAAGTTCACCATCGATCATCCAACCCCCTGATTGGAGTCTCCCATTTAAGATCATGACGCTAGTGACTATGTAGTGGGAACAGTGCTGGGTTAGAGAGTGAGAAAAATTGCCCACGCCATTTACTACGTATCGAGGGCCTTGAATGGATCTCAACTTAACTACTCTACCACCGAAAAGGAGTTCCTAATTTTATTTTTTCTTTAAAAAAATCTAAGTCATATTTATTAGGTGCTAAAGTTATCGTTTATTTTGATCATGTAGTTTTGCAGTACTTGCTGACAAAGAAAGATGCGAAACTAAGATTGATTAAGTGGATATTGTTTCTATAAGAGTTTGACCTGGAGATCAGAGATAAAAGAGAAGCAAAAAATTTAGTAGCTAATCATTTGAGTTGCATACCTGTTGTCGAAGAGGAATTTCCATTAAGAGAAATTTTTTCTGATGAGCAATTATTTTTCATTAATTCTTCTTTGCCTTGGTACGCTGATATTGTTAATTATTTAGTGACTGAGAAATTACTTGCAGGATGGCCTAAGGTAAACAAGAACAAGTTGAAAAGTGATGCTAAGTATTTTATATGGGATGACCTTTACCTGTGGAAGCGGTGTGCGGATCAAGTTATGAGAATATGTGTAAGTGAAAATGAATTCCAATCCATATGAAATTTTTGTCACACTTTTGTATATGGAAGTCATTTTAGACAGAAAAAAACAGCTCACAAGGTAATAGAAAGCGGGTTTTATTGGCCTTTCCTGTTCAAATATGCATATTTATTTTGTAAATCTTGTGATAGATGTTAGAGAGTAGGTAATATTTTTTGTAGGGATCGAATACTGCAAATTCCCATAATTTTTTTAAAATTTTTTATGTTTGGGATATCGATTTTATAGGTCCTTTCCTACGTCATTTGATTTTCTCTTATATTATATTTACAGTTGACTATGTTTCCAAATAGGTGAAAATAAAGTCACCTAAACTAACGATTCGAAAATGGTTTCAGATTTTGTTAACTCTAACATTTTTGTACGTTTTAGAATGCCAAGGGCCATTGTCAGTGACAGGGGAACACATTTCTGTAATAAGACGATAGCTGCACATTTTAGGAAGTACGATGTCTTTCCTAAGGTCTCAACATCTTATCATCCTCAAACAAATGATTAGGCTGAAATCTCGAACAAGAAAATCAAATCTATTTTGGAGAAGATGGTGTGTTCTAATAAGAAGGATTGGAACCAAAGATTAAAATATGCACTCTGGGTATATCGAATCGCGTACAAGATGCCTATAGGTATGTTCCCCTATAGGTTGGTATTCGGAAAGTCAAACCATCTTCTAATAGAGTTTGAGCATAGGGTATTTTGGGTAGTGAAATAGTGCAATATGGACTTAGAGGAGGCCGGGGTTCATCGGAAGTTATAATTGTAAGAATTAGAGGAGATCTGACATGAAACCTACGAGAATGCAGTAATTTATGGGAGAAGTAGAGTTTTTCACAACCAGCAAATTTCTAGAAAGAACTTTGCAGTTGGCTAAGTTCTTTTCTATCAGTTGAGACTTAAATTATTTTCAAATAAATTATGTTCTCGTTGGATTGGTCCTTTTGTAGTTACTCATGTTTTCTATTATGGTGAAGTGGGAATCCAAAATTGGAAAATGGATAAGAAGTTTGTGGTGAATGTGCATTGTCTCAAACTTTATTACGAAGGTTTTCCAATTGAAGAGGTGGAGATGTTGCAACTTGAAATCCAACTTATACAAACTGAAGGCATTTAGCCATGTCTAACAAAAAACGTTAAATAAAGGCACTTGTTAGAAGACAACCTGTTGATGTTATTTCAATTGTGTTTATCTCATTTTTATATTTATGTTTCATTTTACTCATTTAATGTTTGTGTTTTGTAGTTGAACGAAGGCATGTCCGCACTTGACTTGCGAGTCCATCATTTTGGTCACGTGCTAGGAAGAAATCTCCCGAAATCATGATCAGAAGACTCTTCCACTTTATGACTTGCCCGCGCCTTGTTCTAGTGAGATGATTAAAAAATTTTAATTTTTTAAAAAAAAATTTGAAAATTCAGAAACAAAAAAATCGAAACGAAAAAAATAAAATAAATCATATATTCCCTCTGTCCCGATCAATTTGTTGTGCTTTGGGAATCCCACATTTTTTCAATAGTGCTCAGAATTCAAAAGGTAATGGGTCATGTTCCAAGAATGCCCTGGTTGAATTAGCTATGCAGCTTGACGTGTTGCTCCATTGATGGTAGGATAGAGTGGTGATAAGATTGTGGGACCCATACACATGATATATTTTCAAGCTCTTTTGGAGAAAGTGCAATGCACGAATCCTGCTGGTTCTAATGTGACACTCACACACCATCACATGAAAATTCTCTATTTCATAGGTGAACTTTGGGGCCCACTAAAATATAAGAATCTTGTTGTAAGATTTAAGGGTATCAGTGGAAATCGGTGAAAGTTTTTATTGCCATTATTGGTAAGTAACACTAATTTTGGGATGGACCAAAAAGGAAAGTATGACGCTTCTAATGGGACGGAGGGAGTAATTTTTTTTCCTTTTTCCCTTTCTTTTTCTTTCTTCCCCTTTCTTTCTCCCTTTCTTTTTTTTTTCTTCCTTCCCCCTTTCCCAATTGCACAACCAAACCCTACAGCTTCAGAGCTGCCGCTGCTACCGTTTGATTGATGACTGTTGCCACACCCTCGCTCATCCGTTGATCGTTGCCGTCACCATCATCTTTGACCGATCATCACCGTCGCTCCTTTCTGTCCGATCACCGCGACTAGCCACTCGACAATCGTAGTTACCATTTTTCGCCGATCATCATTGACGTGCTCTGCACGATCCAAGATCAACGTCAGTCATTCCTCGTTGCTGTCCGCTGCTTCTGGCCATCATTTGCTCTTTTCTCTCCTTCCATCACAGTCAAACTAGCATCACTTTGCTGAACGTCTCAGGATTGTGAGTTCAGTTTTCTTTGTTTTCTTGCCACTCTTTTGGTGCTGATTTAGGAAACTGTTGCAAATTATTCTAAGTTTGATTGCCTTGCTAGCAATTATTTTTCATTGGTAATTGGTTAAATACATTAGTTGATTTAGTTGACGACTGGTCCTGTTGCATGAGTAATTGATTTTTGAGATAATTCAATGTAATCTACTACCTGTAATCTGAAATTAAATTAGGGTCAAGTAGCATCACTTTGGCCCTCTATTGATTGTTAATTAACAATGGAGTATTCCTTGTTGTGACTCTTGGACCACATTTATTCATAGTTGAAGTTTGGCTGATGCTTTGCTGTGGTGTGAGTTGATAACCCGTTCAATTCAGGTTTGAAGCAATCATAGTTGGTTCCTTCGAGAGCAATTTGGGCAGTTACCTGTCTCTCTCCTTTCAGTCAGTTGTAAAACCAATTGTCATGGTTAATTGATACTTCTTGTGGTTGGTTTACCTCTTTGGTTGGTTATCTCTTGGGATTGACTAAGAAAGACAATGGCCAAGAAAAAACCCATCACTAAGAAAAAGGCCAACACTTCGTCACCACAGCCCATAATTAGGAAATCTAAATTTTCTGTTGCCTCTACTTTAGGGCAAAAGTCTCGGTTAGGTCGGAATAGAGGTATACACATAGATTTACCAGTTTACTTTGGGGGGAACTTGAACTTTACTAGAAAGGAGGATAAACGCCGATACGCCACTTGTTGTGAGAGGAGCATCATTGCTAGTAAGTACATCCACCAACCTACACTAAAGGCTTTACAAATTGCCAATGAGGTGGATTAGATGTTTACCATTATTGGATGGAGTAACTATAATCAAATTCAATTTTCCACCTATGTTGAGTTGACTAGGGAGTTCTATGCCAGATTCTATGTTGAGTTGACTAGGAAGTTCTATGCCAGATTCCATGTTGAGTTGACTAGGGAGTTCTATGCCAGATTCGAGTTTGAGTTACCCAATGAATTCACTGTCAACACCCCCAATGTGATTAGGTATCAACTGTTGGGTAGCGAGTTTAGACAGTCGATCACTGAGTTCAATCTTGCCTTTGGTTTCATTGATAGAGTCCAATCTGAGACGAGAGAGTATATTGATAGTACTTGTGACTATGTCAAGCCCTTCTTCTCGACACGTGGGTTTATGGCAAGAGTTATCTATTGATAGGAAGCAATATGATCCAAACCAATCTAAGAGCTCCTTCCTTAAGTTCCTTGCTTGGCGATATATTCAGCTTTTTTTTGCCTATAGCTTTTCGAGTAAGAGAGACAACTCAGGTATCTTGGCCAAACCCAAGTACTTCTTTTTGTGGTGCATGTTGAATAACTTTAAGGTTAATCTTTGGCCACACAATTCAAGTTGGTTTTGCCTAAGAAGAACAAACCACTTATCCGGAGTTCATACATCACTCATTTGGCAATTAATCTAGGCGTTTTAGATTTAGCTAACCATGATTTATATTTAGCTCGTCCTATGGAGTCTTTGGATTTAGGTTGCTTGGAAAAAATGGGGGTTGTGGAGTGCATTCTTGGTGAATATATATTTGCCCCGCTAGCCTCTATTCAACCTCCTCGTCGACGAGGCAAGCATCAACAAGATCCCCTGCATGCTGATGATTTGCTTCGTGATAACCCAAGGCCTTCCGCGTCGATGCCACCATTGCCATTTTGTGGATAGGAGTAGTTCTAGACCCTTCAAGGAGAGATGAAATGGATGACAGGGCGTCTCACTCGCCTAGAGCTCCATATTATCCGGATGACGTAGAACTTGGTAGCTTTCTTTCGTCACATGGGTTTCAACCCATCTTTTCCTCTCGAGCCGTAGAGATGTTTATTACCTCCTCCACGAAAAGGGAAGTGCCTTTGTCTTCTTTCTTTTTATTTTGTTCTTTATTTTTTTCATTGGGGATAATGTCAAATTTTGGTGTGAGGGAGGATCTAAGATAGCTAGCTAGGTTTACTTGTGAATATTTTTATATTGGCTAGTTACTTTTGGTTGTCTTTTCTCTTTTTATGGACAATGATGAATTCGTACAATCACGTTGCAAGTGTCTGTGATAAATTTGTATTGGTTGAGCATCTTACTTCTCTTGCTAAGGACTTCAACTGATGAATATGCTGAATTTGAAAATTTTGAACCACTTTGTGAGTTTACTAGGCCAGTTGTTGAGCATCTTATCTTTATTTGCTCTATGTTTTGTTTGTTGAGTGGTTATTGCATATGATTTATCATTTTAGAACTTGCTTTGGTATACGTGTCAAGACCACATTTTTGTTGACTTTGATGCTAGAACACAACAAAGGTACTTAGGATTTCAACTCTTTTGACTTTCTTAAAGACCTGCCAATCTTTTGTTTACCATTAGTGAGCCATGTTTGACCCTGTGACATTTTCTTTGTTTTACACCATAATTGTTACCCAAGACCTCCTGTTTTAGACTTTGTCGTTGAACCTTATGTCAAAGAAGTGTCATGATTTAATTGTATGAAGACTTACTGTGATGGTACAAGGCAATGCATGAATTCTAGCAGTGTTAGCAATTGAAAAAAATAAATGTGAAGAGTGGATGCTAATCGAAAAAAAAAAAGAAAAAGAAAGGACACATTATCACATGTTTTTGGGCATAATGTGGCATTTGGTGATCCACGATGAAAGCCCGGGAGCATGCCTTCACTTGCTGAGTTATTGGAGGTTGTAAGAAAAGCTTTGATCATGTGGACTGATGTGAAGTTGATATTTGATTTTATGCAGTTACTTTCTGACATCTTCTTTGACAAGTTTACACCTTTTAATCCATCTTTCTATCCTACCTTGGCCTGAGCCCCATTACAACTTTATTTAAGTCCCTTGGATTCTGGTATTAGATTCACTATACACGAGCAAACTTATGGTAAAGTAATTCCATAGTATTGATTTGAGAGTATATTATGCCTATACACTTTTGTGAGTGACGAGTGCCTTTGTTAAAAGCTCTATGAAGGATTGTTAAAATTCAGTATATTTTGACTTTGGGGAACTTGTTGAGATAATAGGGTGTCTGTGCTGATATAAACTGCTGTAGAATCTTGCTACCTTGATTATGTTTTTGAGTTTGGATATGCCTGAGGACAAGCATAGTATAGGTGTGAGGGAAATTGATAAGTTGCATTTTTATTATTAATTTTATGATTATTTCTTATTTCATTTTACCAAATATTGTGTTAATTGGTGAATTCTACTTATTTTTGGTAATTATCGTTGGTTGTAGGGATTTGAATAAAAAGAAATTAAAAGGCATGATTTCTTCACTAAAGTTACTGTTCAGCATGGTCATGTCAAAATTAGAACTCTGTACATCCTAAAAAGTTCAAGAGTTGTATCGTGAATTCCAGTCATGAGTTGAAGTCACAAGAGTTAGATTTCGCACCGCATGGACAATATTTCATTTCTACTGGGATGCTATTCTATTTTACAAAGACTTTTCTTTTTTTGTTCGGATAGGATTTGGTTTGTTGGGATAATTTGAATTTACTTAGTAGTAGTAGTTTTAGTAAGAATAGGAAACAAAACACGGGAGAAGAGTATGGACTTTGACTCTTTCTTTTCGGCCTCAAGAGACGCGACTAGTGAGGAGGATAGGTATCTTTTCTTTGTTGGCCACAAGAAACATTGGGACATTCCTTTTCTTTTATTTGGAATCAGATATTTTCATCTCAAACATTGATTCTACAATTTTACCTGAGATTTCTTCAACGGAGATGAACTAATTTTCTATTTCTAGTCAAGAAGCAACGGAGGATTTGGTTCATCCAAAATTGTGAGATTGAATTGGTTTTATTTATTCCTTTTACTTTTTGGTATTCATATATTCTCTGATTTAATTTCTTATAGTTATTATGTTATTTGAATATCAAGGGTCCGATATTTAATTTAATCTAATAACCTAAAATCAGTTAGAGCAGTTAAATCTATAATTGTTTAATTACTTTAAATTAGTGTTGACTGGCATGATTGGATTTGTGTAAGGAGAATATATGGGCTAATTTAAAATAATTCTTGTAGCGTGTTATTTGATTAGAACAAGGCTTCTCTAATTCGTAAGACAATTGGAAAATTGAACTCTAAAGTCGTACTTAGAGTTATTTCTAAATTTGGGCAGTGATTAATGGTCGTACCTTGATCACCAATACAGGAAGGAGAAGTTGATTGTCATCGCTTGTTTAGCAGTTATAACCTATTTATCAGTTAATAAATGAAATTATCTTTGTATTGATGATTAATTAAGTGAACCATTTCTGAAGTTATTTCTTGGCTACAGTTATTTATTATTGATTTCATTTTAATAAATTGTCATTTAGTTTTCATTTGCTTATTTTATTGTATTTGATAGTTTAATTATTTCTATTTTTATAAAAAAAAAATCCCCCAAATAATCTGAACTTTCGAAGAGACAAATTTTCCCTAGTCCCCGAGGATTTATTGTATTTTCCCAAACCCTGCTCACCCTATATATAAAAATTGTATTTTTCTCGAGTAGATATTTATTATTGTACAGGCTCGACACCTGTCACCATATTCTGATTTTCATCTCTTTCTCTCTCCCCCCATCTCTCATTCTTTCATAATTTTCTCTCTTTTCTTCTATAACTGATTCTCTCTCTCACCAAATATCACACTCCATTGTTACCAACCACACCATTATCAATTTTTTACCATCTCCAAAATTTGTCTGTATTTTTTTTGTCTTCTTGTCTCTTTCTTACTATAAAAATTTTAGGCCCCTTCTTTTTTTTTCAATATTTTTACTCTTTATAAATGTTAGCCAATTGAAGTTACCAAATTAACAAGGTGCAGACTGTGGATTTTATTGTCAAACTAGAGGAAGATAAAGAAGGTAACAGTGATATAGGGAAAAATGAAATTGAGAGTTGGAAGATGAAGAAATCCGTAATCCCACAGGAAAACCCTAATTCGTAAGGGGATAGGTTTGGAAGAAATTTGGATGGAATTTGGGTAGGCTGGCCACAATTTGGGTGAATACCAAATTGATACGACACTCAATCCACTCAAGAACATGTTCAAAGTGAATCAATATTTAGAATTAAGCAAGGAAATCCACACAAGCTTAGGGAAAACCTCAAAGGTTTAATGTCATAAACTCAACTCCCTATTACAATAATGTTTAAACCCTTATATAGGTAAAAACCCTAACCTAAACCAAAATCTAAACTGGATTTAGACTGACTTCTCTTATCTAATAACTAAACTATTAGACTCAACTAAATTAACGGCCCATTAAGCTTAAGGCTTAACACGAGATTGGAATTTATTGACTAAACAATAACTAAATAAACAATTTAGTTTAATGCCAAATAATAAGTAATTAAAATAGAAAAAATTCTAAAAATCACAATAATCTATGGTAATCTGACATGACCATATCTTACCTGATACTAGTCTTCTATTCAAAATGTTTTTGTGGGCAGTAACTTAATTTTCTTTTTCGAGCTAAGCCAACGTCTTCCAAGCTTCTTGCCTAAACCTCCTTACATTTGAATTAAATAAATGGAAGTCTAAAAGGCTCTATAATCCATTTAGCACAAGTTTTGATGTCCACATCAATTGGACACCATTGGCTTTAGAGAGTATGTCACGTTCAAGAAGTTAAAGATTAAAAGTTTGTTTTTTTTTGCCTTGTTAAGGGTATTTTTAGGATATTTGTGAAAAAGTACATGCTATTGGGCCTTTATTGTTACATAAACCATAAAAACAAGAGAAGTAGATGTAATTTTTGAAATTTGAGGGCAGCTTCGTGCAATTGCTAGAAACCTCAAGAGAGGTTTCTGAATTTATCGCATTAATCTTTGCACTGCCCTGGGCATGCATAGTACAAGAGTCATGCTAGTAGAAATTTAGAACAAATCCATGGATCCTTTTGTGCTGTGTCAAGAAAACTGTGCCTCAAGTAAGTCAATGACTTTATTGTCAAGCTACAATGCCTTAGTGAGAACATCCGAAGAAATGGGAGGATTTGATCCAAAGACTGCATTTGCAATAGTATTGACTCCTGGATTTTGGCTACTGAAACCAGCAAAGTCAATAGCATTGATCTTCCCAACATTAAATTGGAAGTGAATCATACCTTTTTGGGACAAGAAAACATCTTTTGGATTCAACGTTTATGTAAAAAGGCGATTTTTTAGGTTATTTGGTGGATTTGAAGTGACAAAACCAATACTAAGAGTGCCCTCTAACATGAATAGGACCTCGATTGGACAAGGATGAGTGTGGGATAGGTTTAGGCCATAATGAGCGAAATCAAGATGAGCTAGCTAACTCCAAAAGTGTTGAGCCCAGCTAGATCGTTGACATTCACAGCAGTAGCACTAGAACCTTGTCGATTTGCTGCATCTCCAGGTTTGTTCAGTTCCTGAAAGAAGAAATCATTGGTGTTCACAACCATCTGTTACTTACAAATCTTTCCGTTCACAAACATTACGTTAAAAAAACTAGCTGTTAATAATGTAATAATGTGACAAAACAAATCCATATTGCTTTTTGCATGTCTTATTAGGTATCATGCACGATGTTGTGAATAATAATAATAATAATAATAATAATAATAAAGAGAACTTATATGTCAAGGCAAACATGATAGGACACGAAAATTGTGCTTAGAAAATGAAAAATATTTTGCTACTGATAGGGTGTGGATTTCAGCAATGTTACACATATAAATTGTTGGTTAATTGTGCCTTTTCGTGCTTTAATTGGATGGGAACTTGTGTAACTTGGATAGATGTGGTTTTTGTAGGAAAAAGTGAGATCGAGGAGGAAAACGTGTTGATTTGATGCGAGTTGGCTTGGAAATTGCATGTGAAACTTGAACCAAAAGTGGCAGGAAAAAGGCAATGGAAACAAATATGCACCATGTGTCCGGCAACGGACTTGTCGTTCTCGGTGCCGGACTTGATCGGGAGATTTCATGGGGCTCGTTTTCTTCAGCTTTAACATGCCTATTCCTTTCGGGATTCAACTGAAATTTTAGGAAACTATAAATAGGTGTACTTAAGAAGTTTTTAGGTGAGAAAGCACTTATCTAAATATTAGCTCTAGGATTTTTCTTTGAGATTCAAGAATCAAAAAGGAGATCAAGCGCGGGTTTTAGAGTTTTGTCAATTGGAAGGTTTTACATGCTCTTTATTCTAAGTCTTATATTTTTTCAATAATGAATTCTTGTTCATTCTTAATATTATGATGAACTAATTTATATCTAGGATTAGGATTTTGTGAAGGAGTTTTGATTATTTATCCAAGTTAAATTCTTTACCTTTATTTTGATTTAATTACATGTTTGTATTTGACTACTATAGACATATTCTTAGAGTTTGTATTGAATTGAGAACCCATATTGTCTTAACCTCTTAATTTACCTGAAGGCTCCTGGAGAACAATGAAAGATGTTTACGACATCTTTATGACCAAATATTATTCACCTCAAATGACCATTGACCTGAGGAACAAGAACTGTACTTTTTCTAAAATGGAAGAAAAGCAAATTCATGAAACCTGAGTGCTTTTCAAGTTACTACTCTCTTAGTCTCCCCATCATCAATATTTTTTGGCATTACAAGTGCAATTCTTCTATGATGGATCATTGACAACCTAGAATATGATGCATGTAGTAGATGGAAGTTATATTGGGGACAAAATCCTTGAGAATTTGGTTGATCTCTATGAGTTGTTATCTAGCGACTCGCAGCTAAAAGCTACCCAGGGCAAGAGAGTAGAAGTCCATGAAATCAGCATTACAAGAGATTTGGGTTCATAGATTGGTAAGTTGAGTGGTCAAACGCAACTGCTCTTAAATTTGGAAGTTCAATCTCAGGAACTATGTGCATATTGTCACATGTTTGGGCACACAGCTACAACTGTTATAATAGAGAGCTCGCACCATGGTTGAAGACGTCAATTTTATCAAAGTGTATGATAGGCAAAAGTTGCAGCTGAGAAATGACCCTTTCTATAATACGTACAATAAAGCATGGAGGAATCACCCTAATCTTTCTTGAAGAAATCGAGTTAGCCTTTCGGGACCACCTAGGTTCCAAAATTTGCAGCAGACCTCTCAATATCCTCTCCTGCCTGCAAAAGAGAAAAGCCAAGTTTTAAAGAGATGATGCTGCAGAATATGCAGAAGATGGATCAAATGGCTCGATCGCAACAAACTTCCATCTAAAATCTTGAAAGGCAAGTAGTCCAATTAGCTAAGGCATTGATTGAAAAGGAGCAGGGAATGACATGTTGTCAAATCCTGTACAATAATAAAAATAAACCTAATTGCCAGTTAAAGTAACCAAAATCCGATTCCAAATACTGGAGCAGGGACTCTAGGTGTGCAATAGGTTACTTGATTCACCCTATTCCCGAAGAGTTTGCTTGATCCGCTATACCCGAATAGGATGATTTTTTCAGAAATAATTATGAATTTGTAGACAGGGCAAGTAGGGTCGTACCCTTAGGGATTGGGGATATTTGTCTCTTTAGAAATTCAAAGTAACACAGATGGTGTTTTTTTATAAAGAGTGGCAATTAAAACAATTCAACTAAGAGTAAAATAGCCAACTAAAAATTAAATGACAATTCACTAAAAAACAAGGTAATAATAATTAAAAATCTAGCAAAGAAATAACTTCAGCAATGGTTTACTTAATTGATCATCAATGCACTAGCAATTCCAATTATTTATTAATAAATAGGTTATAACTGCCAAACAAGCGAAGACAGTCAATCCCTCCTTACTGTGTCGGTGATTAAGGTACGCCCGTTAATCACTACTCTAATTGAGAAATAATTCTAGGTACGCCCATAAGATTTAATTCCCCAATTGGCTTACGTACTAGAGGAGGTCTATTCTAACCAAATAACGCACTACCAGGGTTATTTTAGATTAGCCCGCGTATTCACCTGACACGAGCCTAATTATGCCAGTTGTCACTATTTTAAGGCAATCAAACAATTACGGATTTAATGCCTGTCGCGCCCCACTTTTTTTGGAAAAAATAAAATAATTGTTTTTTGTGAATTTATTGATTTGGGAAAAATGAATTTTGTTGATAAAAACAAAAATGGGTCTAAATGGGACTTTTGAAAATGCGACGATTTGACCCAAGAAAAATAGTTCAAAAAGGGTTTTTATATGAAAAATGGAGTCGCCACTTGGTATAGAGTTAGGGTGTACCAAGTCACCCAAAAAATGAATTTTTTAAAGAAAAAAGTAAGAAAACCCTTTTTAAACGACTCCTAGTCCACGTAAAACAAAGAAAAAGGTTCGGGAGTCACATTTGACGAAGGGGAAGGCAAGGATAAAAATCCAAGGCACCCCTTCGACCTAACCAAGGCTAGTTGCGTGATTTAACCCTTATTTTCCTATATTTTCTACCCAAAGTATGTATTGCAAATTGGATTTGACTAATGAATGAGAAATGCAATCCTAAATCTAAGAAATGTTTCTTATGAGGCTTTTGGTCCCATTCACACGAGTCGTGACGGCCAATAAGGAAAGTCCTCATAGAAAATCATGAATGATGCAAATGAGGACTCAAATGAGAGTGTAAGTGTGCAAAGTGTAGAAAAAAGTGCATGTGTGCAATTTGAAAGTGTTTGTGTGCAAATGAATGAAGATAGAATAGTACATATATAAGTGAAACTTGAATTTCATTTGTGAAGTAAAGTAAATAAATGATAAAGATGTAGTGAAAAATATGGATTGAGAAATGTAAGAAAAATGTGATTAAAAGAGTATGGAAGTGATAAAAATGAAAGTATGACCCTAGGGGAATGCAACAAGTCGGGTACGGGGGTTGACTTCTAACTTTTTGACTTGGATTTTCCCTCGGATTAGAAGGCGAAACTAGCGTGCTAAGGCTTAGAAAAAGCCACACTCATCTATATCCCATATTTAAGGGGACCCTCAAGCAAATGAACCCTATAACTAGCATAAAATGCAAAAATCCTAAAATGGAGGGAAAAGGGGTTCGAGGGGCATGCAAAATGATAAAACTAAAAAAAATGCATGACATGTAATGAACATGCAAACATGTACTAACGAAGGGAAATCCCTAAGGGTCTAGCGTTGGACTAGCCCATTCTATGAATTCCAACTAGCGTTGGACTAGTGGAAACGTACATTCATCCATCACATTCATTCAGGCTATGGAAAGCGAGTAGACATGCCAAACACTCGTAAACACATAGCACATAACATTTAGCATGCTCGACTAGATGCAAGGGCCTAATAAAGCAAATTAACATGTAGCAACAAAGGTAAGCAACCAAACTAATAAATCTATTACATTTGCTAGCTAGGCACACGTCTTCAATAGGTCTTCATCAAATGCTTCTCCAAGCCCTATCTATTACAAGCTAAGAGGTGTACACATACCCCATAAAGAACAACTTAAATAAAAGTAAAAATAAATGAAATAAATGCAAGGAATTAAGGAAAGGCAAGGAAAGCGAAATAGACATGCATATTCACATAACACGTAGGAGCACGTAGGGTCAAATGAAGTGCAAATAAGGGATAGAATGTACCTCCCTTGAATCGATGCTCTAATGAAGTGAAATTATTAAATTACCCTCCAAAATAATAAAAAGGTCAAGGTACCACTTTAATTATCAAATAATCACATGAAACAACCATTAAACACAAAAGTGGAAATTAAGCATGAAACGAAAATTAAATATGGAATAGATCATGCACGTGCAAGCAAAACTCGGTCTTAAATAAAAGGTCTCAAGAATCTAAAGTGGAGTGCTAAATTGAAATGCTTACGATGGAATCCATCACAATCAAATGCAAAAATCACAAAAAGAGAAAAACTATCACAGAAATTATTTATTATGATTAAATAACAAAATTATCTAAGAAAAACTGAATCAAATGAAACCAAGACTATGAATTCTTCCAAGATTATTAAGCTTTCATGACATTGGGAATTATCCATTGAAATTTGTCCACAATTCACGTAAAAACATACCGAAGCGAATTATCATGTAAAAGGGATCCAATTGCAAACATTAATCAATCATGTGAGCCCAATTAGAACATTTAAGAACTTTAAAGGTTCAAGAGTGATGAAAAAGTCAAGTCATGGTTCAGATTGCAAATATTTTAGGACTCAATTGCAAGAAATTAAAGCATAATTGGGTCATAGTGCAGCAAAGGGGAACTTAGGGGATCAAAGTGCAATTTTTGAAGTTATTTTCATGCAAAAACCATGCAATCACGTAGAAGGCCTTCTGCAATTCTGGTTTCCTTTCCTATATGACATGCTGTATTTCATTATTAACCAAATGCATCACCAAACAAACATCAACAATCACAAAACATCACTCCTAATCATCAACCAATTCGAGTGACAGTTTCATTACAAGACTAAAACAGAAAATCTGGATCGGTGGCTACCAGAGATACAAGAAATATCAACCAAAGAAAGGAGTAAAGTGCTGCAATTTTCCAGTTGCAGCTTTGCCGCCACTTTCCTTGATGCTTTGGATCAAAACATGCAACTTCGTCAATCATTTTGCACAAGATTTAACTAGCAAATTGGATGAATAAAACCCAGGTTCTTGTGGCCTGTTACATGAATCAAAGACATGAAAGCTAATGCAACTTCATGCTATCCACAAAGAAAAACAAATTTTTTCGACACTTTGCCCTTAAGATTTCAGCAGCCAAAACAAATTTCAAACGCAGCTTGCTCTGAAAACACAATTTTTGATCAAAATAATGTCATGAAACTAAGCAACAAGGCCCATAACTAAAATGCAATCCTGCAAGTTCCGGCAATGCTACATACAAAGAAAATTCAGAATTTTCTTGTTTTCTGCTGCACTTTTCATTCGACAACTTTTGCAGCTCCAAGAAACTTTTGGCTAGCAAGATTCAATTCCAGCTCAAGTATGTTTAGACACAAACATTCAAAACCAATCCAAGCCTCATAACAACCATTTTATCATTCAAACCAACCAAAAACATAGAAGAAAAATCATGCAAAGGCTGGAGAAGTCTAGGCAAAAGGTTCGGCAGTTCATACATTCTTAGCAGAAACCTCCTTTTCTTTCGCTGGTTTCTTAAGCTGCAAATTTCTGGGTTTCATGTCAAACAGAGGGAACCAAGCTCTAAGCAAGCATCAAACTCTATTCTAGCGATCAAAACGCAGGAATCCGACATCCAAACATGAATGAGAACCCAGAATTCGCAAAAGCAAACTGGAAAATTCTTTTCTTCTTCACTTGGCTACACTGGAAAAATTCCAGCAGCTTTAGTCAATCATTTATCCGGGTTTTCCTCGGCCAAATCACTGAGTTATGTACTCAAAGGTAACATGCATAGCTACTAAATGAAGTTATTATCAATTCTAGTCCAAAACGGGGTCAGACACCAGCAACATTGATCCCCAAAATTCCAGAATTAATTCAACTATTCGCAGATGACATGCGTGCAGCAGATTTTTGTTTCACTCAAATTTCTGGTTTACACACAGCCAAATCATCTCATGCAGGGCTTAATCATCCAGCATTTAGTTAGCTAAACACACAACCAAGTGAGAATCAAACACTTTCCAACAAATTTCATGCTAAAATACCCCTGCAATTTCCAAAACATCTTCAACGGCTAAACTGGAAAAATTGTTTCAGCAGTCCATCAACTCCCATTAAAGTTTCCAGCCATGCAACCGAAATTCAGGCCACGTAGTTCACATGCAACATCAAATAAGGAACTATCTATCAGGTTGAGTTCAAAATTAAGCTCAGATCATCACAACTAGCAAATTAAAAACCGAAACTTCCAGCTCAAGCTCTCGGCAGCTTCACTTCCTTCTCAAACAGATTTTTCTGTGACTTAAACTATCATCTAGCCACACAATCTCACATGCATGCTTATAGACAGCTTCATCAACCCATAAACAATTCATCTAAGTCCAGAAATTACCTTAGCTTGAAGCCTAAAACACGCGACTAGCAGCTGCAAATTCTTCCTTCTCGGTCAGTCCAGAAATTTCAGTCCGCCACTCTCCCTCTTCCTTGCTCAAACTTGCGGCTGGATTGAAGATAATTTAGCTCTCGGTTTTCCACAGGTTTGATGGTTCTGGTTTTCTAGTTGCGACTGGTGGAGGGTGAAACTGGGTTGCAGCCGGTTGTTGATGCGGAAAGGGATGGAGCTTGCTCACGGCTTCCTCCTAGTTCCACTCTGGCTTGCAGACAGAACCTTGGAGGAGTTGCAGCTCGTGCGACCTCCTTTCAGCTTGGCTCACGCACGCGAGGATGGTTGGTCTGAGTGCAGTAGTTGCAGCTGTGGTGATTGTGGTTATATTGATCACGGATGGTTGAAGGTGAAGAATGACACCGCAGCTTTCGAGTGATGAAGTAAATGATGAAGCTTGCACGGTTATCTCCTCTCTCACGCACTCTCGGACAGAACAGGGAAGTTGCAGTTCACAACTCGCATGGCTCTCTCTCTGGTTCTCCTTGTCGATGATACCAAGGCAGGGAAATGTTGTTGTAAGCTGAGGTAGTGGAATGGAAAATGAGTGGCGGATCCGGGAGGTAGAGTGTTTGAGAGGATAAAAGGGAATGCAGTCCGGCAGAAATGGAATTGTGATTTTTGATTTTTTTTTTTAAATTAATTAATTAATTAATTAAACAACAAAAATGATAATAATAAAACAATAATAATTAATGATGAAAACAACTTAATTAACATTAGATAAAAATAAACTAAAAACAACAAAAAATGCAAATTTCCATTTTTCATTTTCATTTTTTCCTTTTCTTTTGTTTTTCGAAATAACCTAACCAAAAAATAAATAAAGTCAAAAGATTGAATTTTAAAAGAAATAAACATATTTTGTGAACAATTTTCTTCCCTTTCCTTTTTTTTCTTTTTCCAAGACAAAAATTGAATTTTAAAACAACTAAAACATATTTTCTTTTTTTTTTGAAATTCTACATTAAAAAGACTAAAAATAATAAAAAAATAAAACAAGTAAACGACTAAAGAAAATAAAAAGAATAACTAAGATAAACTAGCATGAACAAAAATAAATAAATCGTACCAAAATTTGGTGTCTACAGTTTGCCCCTCTTTGTCTGAGTTTTGGAAAAACTTGAGACAAAGAAGTAGACACCAAACACTTACCTGTGTCATTCGGTCACGAACGACTCGAACGACTGCCATTTTTTGAAAATGAGGACTGACCTCTTTTGAAAGAAAAATTTAACAAGGAATTGACTGAGACAAGAAATTTAAAGCGGGACTGACCCGAACAAGAATTTAAACGGGACTGACCCGAACAGAAATTTAAACGGGACTGACCCGGACAGGAAATTAAAATTGGGACTGACTAGAGAAGGAAATTTAAATCATGGGACTGGCCCGAACAAGTTTTAATCGCGGGACTGACCCGAATAAGCTTTGAATCGCGGGACTGACCCGAACAGGCTTTGAGTTGTGGGACTGACCCGCATAAGCTTTGAATCGTGGGACTGACCCGAATAAGCTTTTGATCATGGGACTGACCCGAATAAGCTTTTGATCATGGGACTAACCCGAATAATGCTTTTGATCGTGGGACTGACCCGAAAATGCTTTTGATCATGGGACTGACCCGAATAAACTCTTGATCGTGGGACTGACCCGAATAAGCTTTTGATCATGGGACTGGGATCTGACCCGAGCTTTTGAATCGTGGGACTGCCCGATGATCTGCCGAATAAATTGATCGTGGGACTGACCCGAAAATGCTTTTGATCGTGGGACTGACCCGAATAAGCTTTTGATCGTGGGACTGACCCGAATAAACTTTTGATCATGGGACTGACCCGAAATGCTTTTGATCGTGGGACTGACCCGAAAATGCTTTTGATCATGGGACTGACCCGAATAAGCTTTTGATCGTGGGACTGACCCGAATAAACTTTTGATCATGGGACTGACCCGAAAATGCTTTTGATCGTGGGACTGACCCGAAAATGCTTTTGATCGTGGGACTGACCCACAGCTAGTGGCAGAGTAAAATAAAAATGCCTTGACAATCGGTCAGTGGGATTAAACCCGAGCCTGCCGCGATAAAATTTGTGTTCATTTTTTTATTGATGATTTTTTTCTTTTTGCTTTTCTTTTTGACTTTTGAAAATCTTTCCGAAAAATTAATTTGCCCCAGTATGATGAATTTTTGCAATGTGAGTCCAGAGTTGATTCTGTATCGCCATGCTGTTGCATTTTTCGATGAAATTTGCTTGCGACATTTTCAATCTGCCTTTGTTCACCGGAGAACTCTTTCCGACACCGATTCCAGTGCGAGGTGTGATTACTTTCATCTGTGTATGCAGTTTTTCTGCAAAAGAGAAAAGAAAACAAAGAAATTGCCACCATCACTTGATCCGTTTTCCTTTGAGAATCGTGTAAACATGAGTCTTTCAACGCCTTTATCAACTTTTGCTGCGGCAGTCGATTGAGTTGGATTTTTCACCCTAAGGCTTTTTCGATTTACAAACTGATCAGGTATGTGCTTTGCCATATTGTGAAGTCTGCGTAACTGACTTTGTTGAACCTTAACCCTTTTCAAAAGATGACTGAACCCAAGTATGCTTCGAATAAACCACGGGGATTGTTATTCACCAAAATTCAAAGATAAAGAATGAAGTATGCAAGAAAATTCACATGTCATGAAAGAATAAATATGCACAAGAATGCACACATAACCATTTGTGCTTAAATTCTACAAAAATGCCATGAATGCAAGTAATTTGGAAAAATGAGCTTCCTAAGAATGTATTTGCAAAAGAATGTTTTACAAAATGACACAGTTTTGGCCAACAAATGTCATATTCAATTCTCTGGATATCTTTGTTCTGGAATTCAAAATTGACAGAAGTATGACAAAATGAGGAGAAATCCAAATGAACCAAATCACCAGCTGTTCTTCCTCGTGCTCGCTCGCTGCAAAATCCTACCTTGGTGCCCTTTCGGGTTTTTACCAAGGTTGCCCCCCCTTTTTTGTTTCGTTTTGTTTTTGTTTTTCTCTTTCTTTTCTTTTTCTTTTCTTTTGAGGTGCCCTTTCGGGTTTTCACCTAAAGACGCAAATGAAAGAGCTCAACCATGATCGACTCAGGAGTATGAGTTGAAGATTTCTGGCATCAGTAAAATGCACTTCCCTTAGAAGTTTAGGCGAAGGCATTATGGACATCACTTGTCAGTTGATTAGCAAACTTTCCAATAGAAATACTGCAAGTGACGAAAGCCAGGACTTTGGGCTTTTGTAATGGGGTCAGGTGGGGTATGTCAAGAAAAGTTAAGGCTTGAAAACAATTTGCTCTTATGAGAGGTGAAATAACCTGAGATTGCATCATTTGAAATCATCTTCAATTTCGAACGAAACTGAGGGAAATTTGCCCCAGTTCGATTGAATCCTCTCTCCTTGCATTTTCATTGCATTTTCCTCACTTTTTGCATTTTTCTTCAAAGCTAAATTTGCCCCGGTGTGGGGTTTATTGTCTTCCATCTTTCTTTCAAAGATAAATTTGCCCCAGTGTGGGGTTTTACCTTTTCTTTCGGATCGTCTCTGTTCACAATGAATTTGCCCCAGTGTGGGGCTTGCAATCCTCAGGGGCTGCCAAACGAAAAAACTATTGTTCTGATAGCTCAAAAGGGATGACTAGGGATGAAATGTTTTGATTGGAAAAGAAGATGGCCTGACTTTTGTTTCGCTCCTTGCATGATTTCCAAAAGAAATTTGCATAATCAGAAATAAAACTTCTTACACATGTCTGAGTTGATAGGTTGAGAGACTGTTTGTTCGTCCATCTCTTCAAGGATAAGTGCTCCACTTGGTAGCACCTTTTTGAATGACAAATGGCCTTACCAGTTTAGGCCAAATTCGTCTTTGATTTCATCTTGCATTGGCAAATCTCGCTTTAACTCATTGTCCTTCTTCTCTAAAGGACCGGTGGCGGACCTTTTTGCTATGAACACAGGCCATACGACATTCAACTGCTTTTCATCCATCAAAATCAATCGTCGGTGACGCTGCTTTAACCAATCAGCTTAGAACTTGGCAGAGGAGGGATTTCTTGATGAAAGGCTTTCTTAACGAAAGGATTTTCAATGAAGAGCTTTCTTAATGAAGGGATTTTTCAATGAAGGATTTTTAATGAAGGGATTTTTGGCCTTCTCAAAGAAGGGATTTTTCAACGAAGGGATTTCTGACCTTCTCAAAGAAGGGATTTTTCAATGAAGGGATTTCTTAATGAAGGGACTTTTGGATGAATGGTATTATCGGAATCCAGAACAGTGATATTCAAAGGGTCAAATAATTTCATCTTTGGCCATTTAAAAGAATTAAAATTCAGGACAATAATCAAATAAACAAATTGTGCATTTAATGGAAAAACTAATCAAAGCGGAAACAAGACAAAAACTTAATTGCGAAAGATGTTTTCATGAAGCTATTCACATATGCAAGAAATGGTTTTTGTGAACTTTAGTAAATAACAACCCCTAGATTTACCGAAATTCCCTTCGAGAGGGAAGATACTCGGCCATCCAAATTGTGCAAAGCTCCTTCAGGATTTTCAAATTTCGTCGTTGGAGGTGGATGCCTCGAAGGTGTCCTGGTGTTCAGGAAAAGGATTTGTACTTATGATCGGCCCTTGTTCACCTCTTTTCCTTAGCACTATTTCTCCTGCCTCGATCATGTCTTGGACTTTGTGCTTAAGTGCCCTGCAATCGGCGGTTGAGTGGCCAGGTACTCCCGAATGATAGGCACAAATAGCATGTGGATTGTACCCAGCAGGCATGCCATGAAGGTAAGTTGGAGGGGGAATCACGCCTATTTTGTTGGCAACCTTCAATTGCTCATACAATTGGTCCAAAGGCCTGCCTAGGTTGGCGAAGGTTCGGGTACGGCTTTGATTGTAGGTTTCAGTGGGTCGGGGATAGTTGTAGGTGGGTCTATTTGGTGGGGAAAATCTTTGGTGGTAAGGAGGCCGAGGACGAGCTTGTTGAAAGCTTGGTTGAGATATTTGGAAAGGGGTTGTAGGCGGGTTGGCATAATTTGGGCGAGGTCGAGGATGAGTGATATTGGTGTGGTAAACAGGACGAGGATTTGAGTAGTAGGGGTAAGGGTTTGAGTAGGTAGGGTATTGTCGAGGTCTGGGTCTTGGGACAGGGTTTTGATTCCATGTGAAAGCAGTTTCCCCCTCTTTCTTTTGGAATTGCGGGTTCTTCCCACTAGTCCCCTGACCTTGCAAAGCATCCAACTGTGACTTGAGGGTAGAGACATTAACAATCTTCCCAGCTTTTACGAAATCATCAAATTCCTCAAACTTATTGACAATAGCAGCGAACGAGCATCCAGTCATGCGAAAAATTTCTTCGAAATATGGAGGATCATGTGCCTTAATGAAAGTGCGTATGATTTCGTCCTCAGTCATTGGTGGCTCGACTTTGGCAGCTATTTTCCTCCATCTCTTGGCATAAGTCTTGTGATCCTCGGAGGGTTTTCTTTTTGTTCCTTCCAACGTATTTCGTGTTGGAGCCAGCTCGCAGTTATACTCATATTGCCTTACAAAAGCATTGGACAAGTCAATCCAGGTTTTTACTTCTTCGGACTTCAAATTTGAGTACCAATCGAGGGCATCCCCCTCCAGACTTTCCGGGAACAACCTTAGAGGCAGGTTCTCGTCGTCTACAGGCTTTCCCAACTTGTTAGCAAATAGTCGGAGGTGTGTCTTGGGATTACCCGTCCCATCGTACTTGTTAAATTTAGGGGTTTTGAACCCCTCGGGCAATTGCATATTGGGAAAGAGACAAAGCTCATCGTAGTCCAGGACTCCTTGCTTGTTCAACCCCTGACTCTTCCTCATAAACTCATCAAAACGATCAAGGCGTTTGAGCAGCTTTATATCAACGGGAGCAGAAGATTTCCCCATTTCTGCCTTGGTTTGAACAATATGGTCTGGTAGGAATGGCTCAGCAACAGGGTGATAAAAGGTATGTGGCTCAGGTGGTACATTTGAAGTGATTTGGGGTGGTGGACCTCGCGTGTGAGTAAGAATAAATGAAGGATGAGGAGGGTAAGTGTATGGCAAATTTGTGGTGGGATAGGTGAAAGTTTCTTCGGGTGCAATAGGAAATGATGGAGTAACAGTGGCATGGGCCGAAGGTAGGACAAACGGCTCTTGCTCAGGCTGTCTGGCGGGTACAGGTTCGGGTTGAACTCCGCTGCTAATTAGCTCATCATTCAACTTCCTTTGGGCGGCCATCTCAGACGCCATCTCTCCAAACTTGGTAAGCATCTCAGTCAACTGAATCCCCAAACTTGCAGTCTCGGGTTGAGCGGTAGTAGCAGACCTATCTGACTGTTCCGGTTGTGAACTCATGTTTACACGACTCCTCTGGGCTTGACTACGGGATCGCGTTATGATGGGGCTTCGACGAGAAGCTATATTTAAATATTACCTGAGAATTTTTGAAAGATTGCCTTTAGATTTAACCCTCGCTTAGTTATTCCAATAAAAACAAAGTAAAAGAAAAGAAAAAACAAGAGTTAGTAGATATTCAGAAAATTCGGATGCATGTCCTATGGGGGAACCCTTTTGTGCCAAGGGTAGGCCTAGCATGAAAATGCAGTCCTCCAGAGCAGGCACTATACAATACCTGATGGATCCGATCGACTGATCGTGTGAGGAATGATTTGAAAAATTTGGCCACTTGGAGTGAGAAGAGACATTTGCCCTAAAACATGAGGACGAAGTCGGAACGGATTGCTTGCTTTGATCTACACATAAAATGATTTGTGAAAGGGATTGCCATGTCTCGATTAATTTATTCAATGAACCCTAAAGGGGAAAAAGCGAGTCAAATGGATAAAATTGGTGATTTATTCAAAATCGACCGATTTACCTAAAAATAGGTAAGCTGGATAACATTGACGATTTATTCAAAATTGATCGAATAGATAGACTTGGTCAACTGAATTGAATGAAATTGATGATCTCTTCAAAATCAACTTGATTTCGCCCTAAAAATGGGTAAATTGGCCAAAGAGATGAAATGGAGTTAATGATTTATTTTAAAAATCGGCCAAATCCCTAAAAGGGTAAATTGGTCAAATGAATTGGATGAAATGAATTTATTCAAAAATGATTAGATTGAACTAAAATTGAATGAATTGACAAAAATGGATTGGATAAAATGGATGATTTGTTCAAAAATCGATTGAGTTCTCTACCCATTGGGTAGTTTCAAGAAATCATTACAATGCCTTAGTCTATGAGCCTCCTAAAATCAAGATTTGGCCTCCATTGATTTATCGTCTCAATAGTGAAGAATTATTTGGGTTTCTTCAAATTAATGTCCTTTACGCAAGGGATTTTTACCAATTTTGATAAAGTGGCCAAAAGGTGATTATTAGACGCTCATATTCCAAAGATCGCTCTATGAAAATGATCGGATCCTACCTTACCTTGTGCACTACCCTTTTGGATGATACAAAAAATGTAAACGTGCAAGTCTCCTTGGATTAAGTATCCGAGACATATGGTGGCTTATTCCTAAACACGGGATCCCCTAAATGGCATTCCCTTCCTAGGGTGGATGTGTGATGCCAGTTTATTAAAAGCAGTAAGATATGCAATTTGAAATGAGACATGACCTAAGGAACCCTTTATCTGCCAGGGTAGGCCTAAAATGGTATGGCATTATTAATTTATGAACGAAATAGATATACCACAATTTTTAAACATGCAATAGCCTATCTATAAGGGTATGTCCTGAAAGAAGGTCATGCCCGACCTCTTATTTCCTAACGTTTGTGAATGCAAAGGCAAGAGACAATGAAAGTTAGTTCAACACATAATCACATAACACGTTGGACAATTAAATGATATAAAAAGTAGGAAAAGTAAATAAGGAAAAGGGTGGGATCCCTCCCCTCGTGAATGGTGTCCCTACTAGGGCAAGGCAGACTCTACCCTAGGTGAACTATATGGATGCATGCGGTTGGGGTTCACTAATGCATCTAGACTCGATAAGCTCAGGTCCCCAAGCCTTCAGACTCGTGGCCAAGGGTCATCAATCCCAAGGCCCTTTGTCGGTGGCTCGAGCGATTCCCCAAACACCGCTACGCACACGTCGTGTTACGGCTGCATGTTTGAGTGAATCTATAAAAAACCCTCAACCTTCGACTAAAAACTAAAGGCTATCAACCCAAAGTTTAAAGCGGAAGATTGAGTGACCCATTGGATCGTGCTACGCACACGTCGTGTCACGATCACACGTCCAAGTGGGTCTCCTAATCCTAATAGGGTGGAGTGGCGTGACAAGCCACTAAAAAGAAAATAAAGAGGGATGAATAATAAAGCGTATGCGCGTATGATAGTATACGTTTTGGAGGGGAGGGATCGAGAACCAACGCGTGGCTCTAAGGGTGACACACCCCCCCCCAAAATGCAAATGCAAAGCGCGAGATAAAGCAAGTACAATCATACATCCAATCATCCAATCATCCAATCATACATACGTGAGTGAGGGAGTAGTTTGATATGCGCGTACGTGGCAAAAAGTCCTAGAAAGGGAAAATGCAATCCTAATATCCAAATGCTATACATAAAAAGGGTAGAAAAAAGGAAAAGAATGGCTAAATCAAATGCTTGGACCCACTTAGGAATTCCCCAGTGGAGTCGCCAACTGTCGCGCCCCACTTTTTTTGGAAAAAATAAAATAATTGTTTTTTGTGAATTTATTGATTTGGGAAAAATGAATTTTGTTGATAAAAACAAAAATGGGTCTAAATGGGACTTTTGAAAATGCGACGATTTGACCCAAGAAAAATAGTTCAAAAAGGGTTTTTATATGAAAAATGGAGTCGCCACTTGGTATAGAGTTAGGGTGTACCAAGTCACCCAAAAAATGAATTTTTTAAAGAAAAAAGTAAGAAAACCCTTTTTAAACGACTCCTAGTCCACGTAAAACAAAGAAAAAGGTTCGGGAGTCACATTTGACGAAGGGGAAGGCAAGGATAAAAATCCAAGGCACCCCTTCGACCTAACCAAGGCTAGTTGCGTGATTTAACCCTTATTTTCCTATATTTTCTACCCAAAGTATGTATTGCAAATTGGATTTGACTAATGAATGAGAAATGCAATCCTAAATCTAAGAAATGTTTCTTATGAGGCTTTTGGTCCCATTCACACGAGTCGTGACGGCCAATAAGGAAAGTCCTCATAGAAAATCATGAATGATGCAAATGAGGACTCAAATGAGAGTGTAAGTGTGCAAAGTGTAGAAAAAAGTGCATGTGTGCAATTTGAAAGTGTTTGTGTGCAAATGAATGAAGATAGAATAGTACATATATAAGTGAAACTTGAATTTCATTTGTGAAGTAAAGTAAATAAATGATAAAGATGTAGTGAAAAATATGGATTGAGAAATGTAAGAAAAATGTGATTAAAAGAGTATGGAAGTGATAAAAATGAAAGTATGACCCTAGGGGAATGCAACAAGTCGGGTACGGGGGTTGACTTCTAACTTTTCGACTTGGATTTTCCCTCGGATTAGAAGGCGAAACTAGCGTGCTAAGGCTTAGAAAAAGCCACACTCGTCTATATCCCATATTTAAGGGGACCCTCAAGCAAATGAACCCTATAACTAGCATAAAATGCAAAAATCCTAAAATGGAGGGAAAAGGGGTTCGAGGGGCATGCAAAATGATAAAACTAAAAAAAATGCATGACATGTAATGAACATGCAAACATGTACTAACGAAGGGAAATCCCTAAGGGTCTAGCGTTGGACTAGCCCATCCTATGAATTCCAACTAGCGTTGGACTAGTGGAAACGTACATTCATCCATCACATTCATTCAGGCTATGGAAAGCGAGTAGACATGCCAAACACTCGTAAACACATAGCACATAACATTTAGCATGCTCGACTAGATGCAAGGGCCTAATAAAGCAAATTAACATGTAGCAACAAAGGTAAGCAACCAAACTAATAAATCTATTACATTTGCTAGCTAGGCACACGTCTTCAATAGGTCTTCATCAAATGCTTCTCCAAGCCCTATCTATTACAAGCTAAGAGGTGTACACATACCCCATAAAGAACAACTTAAATAAAAGTAAAAATAAATGAAATAAATGCAAGGAATTAAGGAAAGGCAAGGAAAGCGAAATAGACATGCATATTCACATAACACGTAGGAGCACGTAGGGTCAAATGAAGTGCAAATAAGGGATAGAATGTACCTCCCTTGAATCGATGCTCTAATGAAGTGAAATTATTAAATTACCCTCCAAAATAATAAAAAGGTCAAGGTACCACTTTAATTATCAAATAATCACATGAAACAACCATTAAACACAAAAGTGGAAATTAAGCATGAAACGAAAATTAAATATGGAATAGATCATGCACGTGCAAGCAAAACTCGGTCTTAAATAAAAGGTCTCAAGAATCTAAAGTGGAGTGCTAAATTGAAATGCTTACGATGGAATCCATCACAATCAAATGCAAAAATCACAAAAAGAGAAAAACTATCACAGAAATTATTTATTATGATTAAATAACAAAATTATCTAAGAAAAACTGAATCAAATGAAACCAAGACTATGAATTCTTCCAAGATTATTAAGCTTTCATGACATTGGGAATTATCCATTGAAATTTGTCCACAATTCACGTAAAAACATACCGAAGCGAATTATCATGTAAAAGGGATCCAATTGCAAACATTAATCAATCATGTGAGCCCAATTAGAACATTTAAGAACTTTAAAGGTTCAAGAGTGATGAAAAAGTCAAGTCATGGTTCAGATTGCAAATATTTTAGGACTCAATTGCAAGAAATTAAAGCATAATTGGGTCATAGTGCAGCAAAGGGGAACTTAGGGGATCAAAGTGCAATTTTTGAAGTTATTTTCATGCAAAAACCATGCAATCACGTAGAAGGCCTTCTGCAATTCTGGTTTCCTTTCCTATATGACATGCTGTATTTCATTATTAACCAAATGCATCACCAAACAAACATCAACAATCACAAAACATCACTCCTAATCATCAACCAATTCGAGTGACAGTTTCATTACAAGACTAAAACAGAAAATCTGGATCGGTGGCTACCAGAGATACAAGAAATATCAACCAAAGAAAGGAGTAAAGTGCTGCAATTTTCCAGTTGCAGCTTTGCCGCCACTTTCCTTGATGCTTTGGATCAAAACATGCAACTTCGTCAATCATTTTGCACAAGATTTAACTAGCAAATTGGATGAATAAAACCCAGGTTCTTGTGGCCTGTTACATGAATCAAAGACATGAAAGCTAATGCAACTTCATGCTATCCACAAAGAAAAACAAATTTTTTCGACACTTTGCCCTTAAGATTTCAGCAGCCAAAACAAATTTCAAACGCAGCTTGCTCTGAAAACACAATTTTTGATCAAAATAATGTCATGAAACTAAGCAACAAGGCCCATAACTAAAATGCAATCCTGCAAGTTCCGGCAATGCTACATACAAAGAAAATTCAGAATTTTCTTGTTTTCTGCTGCACTTTTCATTCGACAACTTTTGCAGCTCCAAGAAACTTTTGGCTAGCAAGATTCAATTCCAGCTCAAGTATGTTTAGACACAAACATTCAAAACCAATCCAAGCCTCATAACAACCATTTTATCATTCAAACCAACCAAAAACATAGAAGAAAAATCATGCAAAGGCTGGAGAAGTCTAGGCAAAAGGTTCGGCAGTTCATACATTCTTAGCAGAAACCTCCTTTTCTTTCGCTGGTTTCTTAAGCTGCAAATTTCTGGGTTTCATGTCAAACAGAGGGAACCAAGCTCTAAGCAAGCATCAAACTCTATTCTAGCGATCAAAACGCAGGAATCCGACATCCAAACATGAATGAGAACCCAGAATTCGCAAAAGCAAACTGGAAAATTCTTTTCTTCTTCACTTGGCTACACTGGAAAAATTCCAGCAGCTTTAGTCAATCATTTATCCGGGTTTTCCTCGGCCAAATCACTGAGTTATGTACTCAAAGGTAACATGCATAGCTACTAAATGAAGTTATTATCAATTCTAGTCCAAAACGGGGTCAGACACCAGCAACATTGATCCCCAAAATTCCAGAATTAATTCAACTATTCGCAGATGACATGCGTGCAGCAGATTTTTGTTTCACTCAAATTTCTGGTTTACACACAGCCAAATCATCTCATGCAGGGCTTAATCATCCAGCATTTAGTTAGCTAAACACACAACCAAGTGAGAATCAAACACTTTCCAGCAAATTTCATGCTAAAATACCCCTGCAATTTCCAAAACATCTTCAACGGCTAAACTGGAAAAATTGTTTCAGCAGTCCATCAACTCCCATTAAAGTTTCCAGCCATGCAACCGAAATTCAGGCCACGTAGTTCACATGCAACATCAAATAAGGAACTATCTATCAGGTTGAGTTCAAAATTAAGCTCAGATCATCACAACTAGCAAATTAAAAACCGAAACTTCCAGCTCAAGCTCTCGGCAGCTTCACTTCCTTCTCAAACAGATTTTTCTGTGACTTAAACTATCATCTAGCCACACAATCTCACATGCATGCTTATAGACAGCTTCATCAACCCATAAACAATTCATCTAAGTCCAAAAATTACCTTAGCTTGAAGCCTAAAACACGCGACTAGCAGCTGCAAATTCTTCCTTCTCGGTCAGTCCAGAAATTTCAGTCCGCCACTCTCCCTCTTCCTTGCTCAAACTTGCGGCTGGATTGAAGATAATTTAGCTCTCGGTTTTCCACAGGTTTGATGGTTCTGGTTTTCTAGTTGCGACTGGTGGAGGGTGAAACTGGGTTGCAGCCGGTTGTTGATGCGGAAAGGGATGGAGCTTGCTCACGGCTTCCTCCTAGTTCCACTCTGGCTTGCAGACAGAACCTTGGAGGAGTTGCAGCTCGTGCGACCTCCTTTCAGCTTGGCTCACGCACGCGAGGATGGTTGGTCTGAGTGCAGTAGTTGCAGCTGTGGTGATTGTGGTTATATTGATCACGGATGGTTGAAGGTGAAGAATGACACCGCAGCTTTCGAGTGATGAAGTAAATGATGAAGCTTGCACGGTTATCTCCTCTCTCACGCACTCTCGGACAGAACAGGGAAGTTGCAGTTCACAACTCGCATGGCTCTCTCTCTGGTTCTCCTTGTCGATGATACCAAGGCAGGGAAATGTTGTTGTAAGCTGAGGTAGTGGAATGGAAAATGAGTGGCGGATCCGGGAGGTAGAGTGTTTGAGAGGATAAAAGGGAATGCAGTCCGGCAGAAATGGAATTGTGATTTTTGATTTTTTTTTTTAAATTAATTAATTAATTAATTAAACAACAAAAATGATAATAATAAAACAATAATAATTAATGATGAAAACAACTTAATTAACATTAGATAAAAATAAACTAAAAACAACAAAAAATGCAAATTTCCATTTTTCATTTTCATTTTTTCCTTTTCTTTTGTTTTTCGAAATAACCTAACCAAAAAATAAATAAAGTCAAAAGATTGAATTTTAAAAGAAATAAACATATTTTGTGAACAATTTTCTTCCCTTTCCTTTTTTTTCTTTTTCCAAGACAAAAATTGAATTTTAAAACAACTAAAACATATTTTCTTTTTTTTTTGAAATTCTACATTAAAAAGACTAAAAATAATAAAAAAAATAAAACAAGTAAACGACTAAAGAAAATAAAAAGAATAACTAAGATAAACTAGCATGAACAAAAATAAATAAATCGTACCAAAATTTGGTGTCTACAATGCCCTAATTGACAATAGATTATCGAGTTAACTAATTATCCGGATCCAAGACAATCAATTAATTAAATAATCACAAGTACTGCAATCAAGGAATATGTGAATACCAATAAATAAAAGAAAAAGATAAAATTAAATCGATCTCACAATTTTTAGGCGAATCAAAGCCTTCGTTGTTCCTTGACTAGAGTGAGGAAATTAGTTCATGTTTGATGAGAAAAAACCATATGAAATTGAAACAAAAGCTGCGGCCATCTTCTGCGTTTGGGAAATTTCAATTTGCTTCAAACGATGATAGGAAGCGAAAACTGCCTAGAATGATTAAATCCTTCAATTGTTCCAAGCATACGCGGCAGGAGAACCACAAAGGATGAAAAGCCAACGTCAAATAGAAAAGCTATAGGGAATCATTCAATTGTGCTAATTGACATACGAGAATTGAAGCTAAGCAAAAGCCAACCAAGAAAAAGTCAACCAAAGCAACTCCCAAAAGTAATCCTATCTAAAAGTCTACTCTAATGCCCTGTGCGGCGCCCCCAGCCGAGAGAAAAACTTCAGCCCTTCGTTCTATCATTGCCTTCGCGGAAATTACCAAAATGGGCGTAATGTCTTCTTTTTCAAAAATGCCCCTGGGACAAGCTCTATCATTTGGACTCCTTTTCTGCTAAATTGGCACCTGTTATCATATTTTCGTTCTATTCCCTGAAATAAATGCAAAATACTAAAAGTGAGTAGAATCCAACAATTAATCCACATCGGGTCAGGCAATAGGGGAAATTAATAATAAAATAAATGATAAAATCGTAACTTATCAATTCCCCCCACACATAAACCATGCTTGTTCTCAAGTATAAGTATAGTAAACAAATACCAATATTTCACAATGGCTATTGCTCTATCTACCATATTGCCAAGATGCCAAGAAAACCATATATCAAGTATCAGTGATCAAAACCCGAGAAACATCACCCTGATTAGTTTCTAAACTACAAACTCCTTTAATTCTAAGTTAACTAATCTAAAAAGAAAGAATGTCGCACAACATTTATCAGCAAATGATCCAAATATTAACCAAAATCTCCATATTAAGTCCATAAATCGGCAAGTTGACCTCTAACACATACTAACACAACCTGCATTTTTTTGACGTTTTCTATTATTTATTCTTTTTCTTTTTTTTTCCTTTTTTTTTTTGATAGCACAAAAGACTTAGTCTCTAGCCATTGAAGCCTTTTGACGTGAACTCCAATATTTTTCAGATAAAGGAACCCGGTTACTCAACTCCTATCGCTATATGACACGTACTCATAGGAATTGCTATTTTTTGACGCGAGAATTGACACTTTAGGTGAAAACCCCCGGTTACTCAGTAGTAACTAACAACGGAGTACAGCCAACCATATTCACAGCCACATAGCACAATAACGCAAAATAATACCGCTAAAAATAAAAATAGGAGCAGCTAGTCTCATTATTGCCAAACATGAAGAAATAGAGTCAATATTGGACCAATTCACATGAAAATGCCAACAGTCATTTCCTATGCCTAAAAAAGTTAACAAAGAAATCAAAAGAGTCAAGCAGTCACCGATATTCACCAAAGAGATGTTTTAGACTCAACCACATTAACTCGATACACTTTTATTATTAAAACTTGGCAAGAGTAGATTTTAGAGTCAACAATCCAACATCAAAATTTGGTATTCACATGAGAGCGAATCACTAAAAAGAAAGAAAGAGATTGAACGGAAATAAACAAATAACAAACTAAAAATAAAGGAAAAACACCTAAAACTAAAAAAACTACTAAAAACTAGAAAAACTAGCACCCCAACTGAACCCCCCCGCACCTAAACGGTACATTGTCTTCAATGTAGCAAATAAACATTAAAAGTAGGAGAGAGGGTAACAAAACTTCCCTGAAGTGGGGTCAAAGTGGTGGGTGGTACCTAAATTGTGGCGTAAGACCTGCATGCTGCATGAATGCTGCTAAGTTCTGCGCCATGAAATGCACGTTGTGATCAATATTGATCATTCAAGCCTCCAGATTCTGAACTTGAGTCTGAAGTTGATTCCATTCAGCAGCTCCTGGGGGTGGTGGGGGCGGAGCAGAGGTAGACGGGCCTGCCTCATCACCAGTAAGGGCCGAACTGGTAAAAGAAGAGCGAGGTGGGGCGCGGGAAGGTCCCGGGGGAGTAAATCGGTAGCGGCCATCGACATGCTCCAGAACTCCCATCCTCTCTAAGCCTTCAGCATTCAGAAATTTCATGTCGCAAGCCAAATGAAGGTTGTGATCCTGTAGATTGAGAATTTCTAGCTGGACTGCCAGGTGTGTGATGTAGGATCCGAAAATTAGGGGTTTGTTCTTTTTTGCCATAATGGTCTTAAATTGTGCTGTCAACCAACACTCCAATTTGACCTTGAAACTATTTTTCATGCACCAGAAAAAGAAGAGCTCTGGCCGAGAGATTATACCGGAGCTGTCCTTTCTACCCGAATAACTGTATGCTAAGAGTTGCTGAACATACCGGGTACTCGGGTCCTCGAAAAAAGAGCTCCTAGATCTAGATAGGTCATAACGCTGCCTGTCGACAAACATGTCCCACCACACATCGTGGTAGGCGGAAAGAAACGGCTCCACATAATCACATGCACTCTCGGCATATTCCCTAGTCTCCACATACTCCCGAGTGATAAAACCGAATGTCAGTTTAAACTGGATAATGAAGAAATTGAATTCCTTACCCATGAGACGGAAACGAATGACATTAGGAGTCTCAACAATATACCTCGTAGGTAATTCAAACTCAAAGGTGGAGTAAAACTCCCTAGTCAACTCGACAAAAGGGGTTTGGAAGACAGCGAGATAGGGGCGCCATCCAATGGCGGTGTACATGCGCTCAACCTCCTCCTAGATACCCAGAAAAGCCATAGTCAACTCGTCCGAGCATTTGCACGGAATGATACGTCGCTCACAGGCTTTAGCATAGCGCCGCTGATCGACGGGTCTAGTGAACTCTAAATGCCCTCTGAGGTGAGTGGCGGAGGCTACGTGGGCACCCCTACCCCTACCTAACAGGGTTCGGACACCGAAAGCGGAAGGTTGGTTGATAGAGATATTGACTGGAATGGAGGGTTGGGGTGGAGGCTGAGATCAAGAGGCTCTAGACCTAGAGGTCGATTTCGATCTCACCATGGTTGGTAACCGTCAACCCAATCACCAAAAGCACAACAGTCAACCCGTAGATCAACAAGCAAAGGCAAACAGCAATAACTGAGCAATAGCAAATTAAGAGCCCCTAAATATTAACCCAATCACCAGAAAAATTGTAATGCTCCACAGAGAGCGAACAAACTGCTATGAGTGCAACGAATAGAGCAATCAAATTAACCTCGGCAAGTGTCCCAGTCCAAAGAAGTCAATACGTAACCCAATATAGTAAGGCAACTAAGTGCACAAAGGAATTGACCAAAATCTCAGATAGTGCCCATCCAACGTGGTAATGGAACCCACGGCCAGAATGTCCCCAGCAATTCGATGAAGTACTACCAACCCCAGGTCTCCCAATTCACCGGCAGTTTCAGAAATAAATCAACCCAAAACCACAACAATCAAAACACAAGTAGAGAAGCTATCCAATTATCAACAGAGACAATCGCAAAATTTCAGCCTACCCAAAATTCCAACAAATGGCTCCAGTTGGCCAGTTAATGTCTTAACTCAAAATTGGCAATTGCAACGATGACAGTTTAGAGATGTGATGATAACAACTCAATCAACCAAATAGCAGTACCAAATGCAGGTCCAGTTACCCCCACCAGTACCACTGGTGAACTCCACGGTAAAGGAAAAACAACACTATGTCCCACCCAAACAAATGAAGACCCCCAACAACACCAAATACTACTGAGGACTTGGGAAACGAGTTGCAAATACCTCCACTGTTCGATAGTTAAGAAGGTGGGACTGGCGGTGGTTGCCGTCGTGCGACTGCTGTGATGGAGAGATGCGGCGGCAGTGGTGGAGGTAGCCGCAAGGGGCGCGAGCAGCGAAGCAACTCAGCGGCGGGCAGTAGCTCGTGGAGCAACGGGGGACGAGCCCGCGGGTGGGGCTCGGTCGGAGAGGGGGAACACGCGGTTGGGCTGGTAGAGCTGGCGGCATCGACTGTGGGCGAAGGCGAGGTGGAGGAGAGAGGTGGGCTACGGAGCAGGTTGCGGCGATGCAGGTTTGATGGCCGTGAGGGGAAATGAGGGAGAAAGGAGAGCGGCGAGGTGGTGGTGGTTCCGTCGGCACTGCGGTGTCGCTGGAGTCGTGCGGTCGTGGGCAGCATGGATCGACTGTGAGACGAGGGCAACGGAACCAGGATTGATTGCGAGGAGATGGGCTGCTTCGGATGGTAGGTGTGGGCGGCGTCCGTGTGGCCTGGTGACGGCGAGATTTTTAAGCGGCGGCAGCTTTCGTCGATTTCGGGTAGGGGCGGCGTGCGACTGAGTGAGTTTCGGTTGACAGAGAGGAAGAAGTAGCGGAGAAAAAAGAAAGAAAAGAGAAAGAAGGAAGAAAGAAGAAAGGAAAGAAAGGAAAGAAAGGAAAAAAAAAGAAAGAAAAAGAAATAGGTTTTCTTTTCTTTTTTTTTGTTTTTAAAATTAAAAATTTGAAAACTCAAGCTATGGTGAAACAAAAAATTTTGTGTTTTTTTTATTTAATTTTTATTTATATTTTTTTCTTTTGAATTTTTTTTTTGAAATTTGAGAAACCTAGCTACGGTTAAAAGAAAAAAAAGTCTTTTTCGTTTTGTTTCTTGTTTACTTTTTAAAAAAATTTTTTTTTGAATATTATTATTGCAAAACTCATCTTTGAAATTCAAAATTAGAGACTACCAGGAAATCAATAACCTCTTTGAGTTTTTTGAATGTTTAACTTTCCCGCGAACGTGACGCGGGCACGTCATAAGGGTAACGAATGAGGAACTCTCCAGGTGACTTGACGCGGGCACGTCATGAGGGCAAGAATCCTTCTGACCGTGAACTCTCCATTCGACTTGACGCGGGCACGTCAAACTAGAGGGACACCTTTCCTACGAACGTGAAGCGGGTACGTCAAAAAGGTAAGAATCCTTCTGACCATGAGCTCTCCATACGATTTGACGCAGGCACGTCAAGTTAGAGAGACACCTACGAATCATCAAAAATGAAAATTGAGGCCAGAAATCAGTGAAACTCAAGAAAAACATATTTAAACAATCAAACAAAACTAAACAAACAACTAAAAGAAATTGGGTTGCCTCCCAATGAGCGTCTTTCTTTAATGTCTTTGGCTAGACATGGCTAAGGAGTGCTATTTGAAACACTGTGGCTCATCCAAACGTAACACCTCCACTTCTCCATCTACAAGACCCTCATAATAGTGTTTGAGGCGATGTTCATTCACCACAAACTTCTTAACTGTCTTAGTACTCTGAATTTCTACTGCACCATAGGGAAAAACGTGAGTCACAACAAAAGAGCCAATCCAACGGGAATGTAGTTTACTTGGGAATAATTTGAGCCTGGACTAGTATAGGAGAACCTTTTGACCAACTTCAAAGGTTTTCCTAGAAATTTGTTGATCATGAAATGCCCGACTTCTCTCCTTGTAAATTAATGCATTCTCGTACGCTTCGTTTCGAATCTCCTCCAATTCTTGAAAATCCAACTTTTGTTGAGCACCGACATCTTCTAGATTCATGTTACACTGTTTTATTGCCCAAAAAGCTTTGTGCTCAAACTCCACTGGAAGGTGACACGGCTTCCCAAAAATCAACCTGTAAAGTGACATCCGATAGGGGTCTTGTACGCCTTCCGATAGGCCCAGAGTGCATCTTCCAACCTTTTACTCCAGTCCTTTCTATCTGGCCGCACCATTTTCTCCAAGATGGATTTAATCTCTCGATTCGATACTTTCGCTTGACCATTGGTTTGAGGGTGGTATGATGTTGAGACCCTGTGGAGTATACCGTATTTGTGAAACAGCACGACTATAGTTTTGTTGCAGAAGTACGTTTCCCTGTCACTAACAATGGCTCTCAGCATCCCAAAACGCACAAAAATATTAGACCTGATAAAATTTACAATCACTTTCGAATCATTAGTCCGGGTGGCCTTAGCCTCCACCCATTTAGACACGTAATCGACTGCCAACAAAATATACACAAAACCAAATGAAGTAGGAAAAGGTCCCATGAAATCGATACCCCACATCAAAAATTTCAACAAAAATTAACTGGACTTGGGGCATATGATCTCTACGGGCTATATTACCTACCGTTTGACAACGATCACAGGACTTACAAAACACATACGTATCCTTAAACAAAGAGGGCCAGTAAAATCCACTCTCTAGTATCTTATGTGCGGTTCGTTTTGGTCCAAAATGATCTCCACAGGCTAAAATATGACAGAAAGATAAAATTGATTGAAATTCATTTTCACTACGCATCGCCTCATTACTTGGTCTGCACATCTCTTCCATAAGTACAGGTCGTCCCAGATGAAATACTTGGCATCACTTTTCAATTTGTCTCTCTTCGATCTTGGCCAACCTGTAGGAAAATTACCCGTTACTAGATAATTGACTAAATCAGCATACCAAAGCAATTGAGAATTTAAAGAGAACAAGTGTTCTTCAGGGAATGCATCCTTCAATGGCTCGCTCTCCATCACAACTGGTATGCGACTTAAATGGTCAGCTACGAGATTCTCTGAATCTCTTTTATCTCTTATCTCCAGGCCAAATTACTGTAGGAGTAATATCCACCTTATGAGCCTCGATTTTGCATCTTTCTTGACCATTAGGTACCTTAACGCTGCATAATCAGAAAATACAATAACTTTAGCACCCAACAAATATGACCTGAATTTTTCTAAAGCAAAAATAACTGCAAGAAACTCCTTGTCAGCAGTGGAATAGTTTAATTGAACTCCATTCAAGGCTCAGGACGCATAGTAAATGACGTGAGCTGCCTTTCCCACTTTTTGGCCCAATACAACCCTTACAGCATGATCACTAATATCGCACATGATCTCAAATGGCTTGTGAGAACCTTGAGAAGTATAGATATACATATATACATGTATGTACGCGTTGCATGTGCATTTCAGACTTTTAATAAACTTTATTATTATTTGATCTTAAATAAGTGTGCAAAAATAATTTGTTTTAGGTCACAAATAATTCAATTGTGCAAATATTAGATTATTTGAATTTTTGCCAAGTTACGTTAATATTTCTTGTCAAAGAGTGTGTCATTGCTTTTATATTAATTCCTTGATTTCAACAGCTAATTTCAAGTATTAATATTTTTTTTATGTAGGTTATTTTACTGCCTTGATTTTGGTTCTTTGATTTTCGATAGTTATTTTTTAAGTGTTAATAACGTTAAATTTAGAACTAAGATAAAAACAATTTAGGTTCAAAACCCTTATAATTATTCTTAGGACGTTGTATTTCGATAATTGAATTTTTGCAAGGTTAGTTTACTAGTAGGCATTCGAATTACATTTGGGGTAAATTATGGAATTAGTTTAGGATTGAGGGCTTAAGTGGAAATTCGGATGAAATGGGAAAAGACCAAAATAGCCCTCCTCCAATTCAAATTCACCATGCAGCCATGGAATGATTCTTGAACAAATGCAATCTCAAACACTTCCCAATTTCTGTTGAATCCATTTTCCACTTCACATTCCAGCACCTTCCATCCTTAGTGCCGGTTCCTTTCTCCACTACCACACACAACTATATCAACTACTAATCACCACAAACCTTCCATATCATTTGTTCCACATGTCCATTTCCTTTTGCTGCCGTGAGCCGTGAGTGAGTAGCTTCCTTGGAGTTAACGACTGAGAGGGAGAGCCGAGCCTCTCATTGTTTTCTTTCGGCCGTAAGCCAACAAAGAAAAAAGGGAGACCTGCTGCTCATTCTTCATTCTAGCCGTGAGCAGGTGGAGAAAACCGAGAGCTAAACTACCCCAATCCAGCTGCAAGTTTGAGCAAGGGAGAGGGAGAGTGGCGGACTGAAATTTCTGGGCTGCCGAAGGGAGGAAATTATTTCTGCTGCTAGCCGTGTGTGTAAACTCCAAGCTGAGGTAATTTCTAGACTTGAACTAGTTGATTATGGGTAGATGAAGCTGTTTAGAGGCATGCATGTGAGAGTTGTACGTTTGGATGAAGAATTAAGTTACTAGAAATTGGTTTCGAAAGAAATTGAATCTGCCGTGAGCTTGAGCTGGAAATTTGCAGCCTTAATTCGTTAATTTGTGATGATCTGAGCTTAGTCTTGGACCCAATCTGATAGATAGCTCTTTATTTGGGATTGCATGTGAATTTTATGGCCAGGAATCCGGTTGCATGGCTGGAAATTTTTACTAGAAGTTGCTGGATTGCTAAACTAATCTTCCAGCTTAGCCGATGGAGTTGTTTTGGGAACTGTATGGGTATTTTAGTATGAAATTTGATGGAAAGTGTTTGATTCTCACTTGGTTACGTGTTTAGGTAACTAAATACTGGATGTTTAAGCCCTGCATGAGATTTATTAGCAGTGTGTAAACCAGAAATTTGAAGGAAAACAAAATCTGGATGCATGCATGTCAATCGAGTGGGTTGGAATGAAATTTCTGGTTGGATGATTTTGTTTTTATGATGTCCGCACTTGGATTGGATCAAAGCTGATTGATAGTTAATTATTTTGATCATGCATGAAACTGAGATGAGTCGTGTTTAATAAAAAAAAAAGAGAAAGAAAAGAAAGCTGAATTGCTGCCGAAAGAAGAGGTTGAGCCTTTAATTAGTTTTCCTTTGAATTTTAACTAAGATTTTCATATGGAATGTTTAAGATTTACTTGTAGCTTGCTAATCACCTTTTGTATGTTGTTAAGTAAAAATTGAAGAAAAATCTGAATTTTAGAATTATTTGGAAGTCAAGTTGGCTGTGGTTTTTCTTCTTGTTTTGGGTTGAACATTTAACTAGTTTCTCTCGAATTTTTAGCTAAGACTCTCGTATTGGACGTTAAGAGTAGTTCGTGGTTGGTTAATTTCCTTTTGCATGATAAGAGTTTCGTGTACTTAGCAAGTAAGAGATGGAGATTTAATAGACATCTTGAATTGACATTTGCTGGAATTTTTCTTGATTATTAAAGCAAGAAAGGGAAAATCTAAAATTCTAGAGTTATTTGAGTGCAAGCTAGCTGTGACTTATCTTCTATGCTTGAGTTAAATTGCTAGTTGTTTGTTGCAAGGAATGATTGTTTGTCGTCAAGAACTAATAATTGATGAAACTCTTGGCCATTTGAGTAGCTTTTGCAGGAATTTAATTTTGGTGAATTTGTTCAAGTGGTTGGCTGAAATGTACTTGGAAGGTCCATGGTTTGTGATTTAGAATTTGTCTTGATACCTTGGACTTCCTTTGTTGAATTTTGATTGTACTGGAATCTGTTGAGACCTAGGGCTAATGATTGATGAAACCCTAGTGAAATTTATATTTAATTTGTGCTTTAGCTATATTGGCAACTTGGAATACAATGTGCAAATGAAATGGAATCGTGAAGCCCGTTCTAGTCTTTTGAACTCAAGTATCTTTAAATCAAATCTTGTGGAAATATTTTGCCCTAATATTAAGTTATATATATTGAGTTTAGTACGTTAATATTAAAACTTAGATATTGGGACTTTTAAAACCTTGCCGACTAGTTATGTTTTTCTTTGCTTAAACCAGTTTTATTACCTTTAGGGAGTAATTGCAATAACTACTAAACTTTAAGTTTTTCGTAAAATTACCCTTGACTAGTTGTTTTAGAGAAAATTTGTTAAAAACACTAGATTTGAATAATTTCAAATAAAAGACATAGAAAATTTGTTCGGCAAGAAACCTTGTTTAAACTAATTTGGCTCTAGTTTGCTTCTAGAAGGGAAATATCTTTAAAAAGAAACCACACGAAACATTTGATTCCTTTTTCAGTTTTAATTTTAAGAGAAAGTTATTGATTTGTTTCGAGGAATTAAGTTAGTTTTATACAAGATAATCTTTTATTCATAAACCAAGGGTTTGTTTAGTAAAACTTATAGTTTTTAAAACTTGAATTTTCTAGGGTTTAGCGAGGACGTGGACTTCGATTCCCAGCTTGACCTTTGAACTTCACTCTTGGTGAGTGTCCCTGCTTATTCTATGCTTATTTGGTTAAAGTGCTTTCTTGACTCGATACGTGATAATTTGGAAAATGGTTTCTGATCCATCGAAGTGAGCAGTGTGTACTTTATCACACTAGCCTTTCGAGTGGTGACTTGTTTGAAATATTTTTGTGAATATCTTGCTCGCACTTGCTAAGTACTGAGTAGGGGAATGTACCACACCTGCGGGTGGGAGGGTCTCTTATCCTATCTCAAGTACTAAATCACCAGGCAGGGGAATGTACCACACCTTAGGGTGGGAGGGCCTCTTATCCTAACCTGGTAACTACGTGTTGTGACGTCGTTGGGTGAATCCCTCGACTAGTTTATAAAAAGGTATACTCGAGTATTATCACTCTCGTGTTTGGCATTCGGGCCCGATAAAGGGGTATGATTGGTGGCCGGAGTTAAGAAAAATAAGAAGATCTACATGGACCTTAGGTAGTGAAAGTTGACGGAGGGTCGGCTACGGAAAATTTTGATCAAGTTCGTGGAGAATGGCTCCTGAGAGCCCCTGTATCCTATCTTGTGCTGTTATACGCTTTCCTAATTGTTCAATTTGTGAAATTGTTACTCGCTGTTTGATTTACGTGATTGCATGTATTGGGGCACCACTGAGTTTTAGCTCACCCCACGTTCATTTGTTTTCCTTGACAGGTCCTGACTCTTGAGCAAGACTTGAAATCCAATTTCACTTTTATGCATGTAGTTTGAGTTAAACATTGTATCTTTTATTTTGAATTGCCTCTTGAAGCTGGAAAAGTGTAAACCCTGAAATTGTTATTTGGCTTGTACTAATGTATTTGGATTGTATGTTTTTGTTGCCTGGGTTGTAACGCGTAAGGTATTTAAGAGTCGACGATTGGCTATCTTAAAAATGCTGTTATCTCTGAAGTTAATGTGATTTTAGTCATCAGCCTATTTGGAAGGCAACGGTGTTGTAATAGTTTAGGTTATTCTTCGGAAGGATTTGGGCTAGATTGCTTGCGTGAGTCCTGGCGAGAGTTAGGCAGACGGCCCGCCAACCCTCTGGTTCGCCTTAGGGGGAAGTGGGGTCGCCACATGGCAAACTCCAGTCAGAAGGCTGGATGATTGGGGGTGAGGTCAACAACTTCTTTAATGTGTCGAAGGCTCTCTCACACTTGTTATCGAACTCAAAAGTCATATCTTTTTGTAAAAGTTGGAACAACGGGGCTCCAATCTTCGAGAAGTCCTTGATGAACCTTCGGTAAAATATTGGATGTCCAAGAAAAGAGCGCACTTCCCGCACACTCGCGGGGTAAGGTAAAACAGATATAATATCTATTTTCGCCCTGTCAACTTCAATACCTTTAGAAGACACAACATGACCTAAGACTATCCTGTGGTCAACCATAAAGTGACATTTTTCCCAGTTAAGCATAAGATTAGTCTCTATACACCTCAACAGGATCAATTTCATGTTATCTAGACATTATCAAAACTATCACCATACACACTGAAATCATCCATGAAAACTTCAATAATTTTTTTCACATATTTCGAAAAGATGCTTACCATACATTTCTGAAAAGTTTCAGGTGCATTACACAACTCGAACGGCATCTGTCTATACGCAAAGGTCCCGAACGAGCACTTGAAGGTCGTCTTCTCCTGATCCTCTGGTACAATTGCTATTTGAAAATATCGTGAAAATTCATTCAAGAAACAATAGTAAACCCTACAAGCTAAGAGTTCAACCATTTGGTCAATAAAAGGGAGAGGAAAATGGTCCTTTTTGGTGACGGCGTTCAGCCTACGGTAGTCAATATACTGCCTCTATCCGGTGGGATTTCGCACTGGCACGAGTTCACCCGTTTGATTGGCCTCTACCGTTACTCCCGCCTTCTTTGAAACTACCTGGACTGGGCTCACCCAAGGACTATCCGATATTGCAAATATGATCCCCACATCCAGTAACTTCAATATTTCTTTTTTCACCACTTCCATCATAAGGGGGTTGAGCCTCCTTTGAGTCTGCCGTACAGGTTTGACATCCTCTTCCAACCTAATCCGGTGCATACAAATGGACGAGTTTATCCTTTTAATGTTTGTGATGGTCCAACCTATTGTCTCTTTATGCTCTCTAAGGACTCGGATCAGCTTCTCTTCTTGGGTTTCTGAGAGTGCAGTTGAGATAATCATCGGGAGTGTTTCGTTGTCGCCCAGATACGCATATTTCAAGTGTTTCGGCAGGGGTTTCAACTCCAACACAGGTGCCTGCACAACAGATGGCAGCACCCTCTGGTGAGGTTCGGGAACGAAAATTTGTGAGACTTCAAACCTTTTTGTTATGGTTGGCGATGAGTGTAATGCCCCTGTTGTGCATTTCAAATCTTCACTCCACTCCACCTCAGGAGTTGTCTCAAACTCGAGGTGCTTGGTTAAAGCGACCTCCAACTCATCCCTCTCAACAGTTTCAAACACTTCCTGCACCGCAGGGTCAATAACACTCACAGAGAAAACAGAGCAAAAGTTGGAGTTTGAGGGGTATTTCATAGTATCAAAGATATTAAAATGCACAATTTTCCCATCAAACTTCAAGGACAAGGTACCCTTATTAACATCAATTTTTGTTTGTACTGTGCTCAAAAAGAGTTTACTTAATAACAAATGTGAGGGATCCAGGGAGTGGTCATCATCCATATCAAGTATATAAAAGTCAGTTGGAAACACCAAATCATTAATCTTTACCAACACATCTTCAACCAACCCATTAGGATTGCATTAGTTCAGTCAGCTAATTGAATGATTATTTCACTTTCTTTTGATGGATCCAGGTTCAGAGAAGCATAGATAGACTTAGACATTACATTAATTGACGCCCCTAAGTCCAACATGGTCTTCCTTATCACAATATTGCCTATCCTATAGGGGATAGTAAACATACCTGGGTCCCCACATTTCGGTGGGAGTTTCCTCTGCAGGACCGCTGACACATTCTTTCCAACAATGACTCTTTCATCTCCCCTCAACCTCCTTCGATTGACACACAAGTCTCTCAAAAACTTTACGTACTTCGGCACCTGTTTGATTGCGTCTAACAGGGGGATATTGATCTCTACCTTGCGGAACACCTCCAGGATCTTCTTTTCCTTATCCTACTTCTTCGATTTCTCCAACCTGCTAGGAAAAGGAGGCGGGTTAGTTTTAACCGTAATGACTGGGTTTGGAAGTACCTTTGGATTTGTACTATTGCTGCCCTCCCTCTCAAACTCATTTTTGATTTTTTCCTCAACCTTGTCCTTAGGGATCACAGGTTTAGACCCCTGAATTTCCTTCCCGCTCCTTAGGATCATCGCACTTACGTTCTTAGGGTTCAATTCAGGTTGAGACGGCAATTTACCCGGGACTTGGGATTCCAAACGGTTAATCGCGATGGCCATTTGATTTACTTGAGTTTGCAATGATTGTACTTGTCCCAACTGATTCCTCATGCTTTGCAGGTCTGGATCCATCTTTTGTTGATTCGCAAGTAATTATTTCATCATCTCTTCTATGGACGGACTTGAACTCGGTGGCGAAGGTGGTCGGGGTTGGTATTGTTGCCGGTACCCTTGTTGTCTATTCAGTACAAAGTTAGACTGCTTGTTCCCTCCATAGCTAAGGTTGGGATGGTCCCTCCAACCGGGGTTGTAGGTGCTTGAATATGGGTCATAGGGCTTTCTTGACGTTAGCGCGTGACCTACCATTTTCACTTGCTCTGCACTTTCTCTTGAATCATTGGGCACATCTCCGTAGAGTGACCCATACCAGTACAAATCCTGCACACTTTAGCTTGAGATGCATTTCCTACAGCCAATTGCCTAACAAAAGAAGTCAACTCAGTCAGCTGTTGCTGGATAGAGGATGTCTCCACCTCATTCACCTTGCGTATCGGGACATCCTCTCTTGTATCAAACGGTTACGAATTCTCAGCCATTCCCTCAATTAGCTCCCACGCTGCTCGAGGGATTTTGTTTACCAGTGCCCCTCCACTCGCAGTATCAATTATACTCCTGTCTCTGAAGAGTAGCCTCTCGTAAAAATATTGTATGAGTAACTGCTCGCTTATTTGGTGCTGAGGGCACTTGATGCACAACTTCTTGAATCGCTCCCTGTAATCATAGAGCGACTCTCTTGGATGCTGCTTGATACCGCAAATTTCTTTTCTTAGAGTTGCAACTCTGGACGCATGAAAATACTTGTTTAAGAACTTTTTCTTTAGCTGGTCCCACGCGGTGATACTACCTGGGGGTAGTAGTATAACTAATCTTTTGCAGAGTTCTTTAAGGAAAAGGGGAATGCCCTCATTTTTATTTTGCTCTTCTGTAATACCCAGGGGCTTCATACTGTTGCACACGACATCAATCTGTAAATGCTTATAGGGTTCCTCACCTGGTAACCCATGAAAAGATGGCAAAAGATGAATTAATCCAAATTTTAATTCAAATGGCGTGCTATCATTTAAACTTGGGAAGATAATGCATAAAGGCTGCTGAGTTAAATCAGGAGCAGCCAACTCCCTTAATATTCGTGCATTAGCCATAGCGACTTTCTCTTGATCAGAGTCACTTGAATTGTCACCAAACGAATCTGTTGGGTCAACTTCTGGCTCAGGTCTCTGAGATGCAGCACTGGAGTGCTCATCTGGTCTCTTTTCGTGTTCTCCGCGCGGTCTTCTCTACCGCAAGGTCAAAAATTAATTCACCTGTACAAGAAGAATGAGGCATACACTAAAAGAATACCAGAAAATTAGAACAAAAATAAACTTAAAAAGAAACAAATAATAATGCCAGTCCCCGGCAATGCACCAAAAATTGACAAGTTGTCGAATCCTGTACAATAATAAAAATAAACCTAATTACCAGTTAAAATAACCAAAATCCAATTTCAAGTACTGGAACAGAGACTCTAGATGTGCAATAGGTTACTTGATTCATCCTGTTCCCGAAGAGTTTGTTTGATCCGATATACCCGAATAGGATGATTTTTTCACAAATAATTATGAATTTGAAGACAGGACAAATAGAGTCGTATTCTCAGAGATTGAAGATATTTGTCTCTTTAGAAATCCAAAGTAACACAGGGAGTGTTTTTTTATAAAGGGTAGCAATTAAAACAATTCAACTAAGAGTAAAATAGCCAACTAAAAATTAAATGACAATTCACTAAAAAACAAGGTAATAATAATTAAAAGCATAGCCAAGAAATAACTTCAACAATGGTTCACCTAATTGATCATCGATGCACTAGCAATTCCAATTATTTATTAATAAATAGGTTATAACTGCCAAACAAACGATGACAGTCAACCCCTCCTTACTGTGTCGGTGATTAAGGTACGCCCGTTAATCACTACTCTAATTGAGAAATAATCCTAGGACACTCATAAGATTTAATTCCTCAATTGCCTTATGTATTAGAGGAACTCTATTCTAACCAAATAACGCACTACCAGGGTTATTTTAGATTAGCCCGCGTATTCCCCTGACACAAGTCTAATTATGCCAGTTGTCACTATTTTAAGGCAATCAAACAATTACGGATTTAATGTCCTAATTGACAAAAGATTGTCGAGTAACTAATTATCCGGATCCAAGACAATCAATTAATTAAATAATCACAAGTACTGCAATCAAGGAATATGCGAATACCAATAAATAAAAGAGAAAGATAAAATTAAATCGATCTCACAATTTTTAGGCGAACCAAAGCCTCCGTTGTTCCTTGACTAGAGTGAGAAAATTAGTTCATGTTTGATGAGAAAAAATCATACGAAATTGAAACAAATGTTGCGGCCATCTTCTGCGTTTGGGAAATTTCAATTTGCTTCAAACGATGATAGGAAGCGAAAACTGCCTAAAATGATTAAATACTTCAATTGTTCCAAGCATACGCGGCAGGAGAACCACAAAGGACGAAAAGGCAACGTCAAATAGAAAAGCTACAGGGAATCATTCAATTGTGCTAATTGACATACGAGAATTGAAGCTAAGCAAAAGCCAACCAAGAAAAAGTCAACCAAAGCAACTCCCAAAAGTAATCCTATCTAAAAGTCTACTCTAATGCTCTGTGCGGCGCCCCCAGTCGAGAGAAAAACTTCAGCCCTTCGTTCTATCATTGCCTTCGCAGAAATTACCAAAATGGGCGTAACGTCTTCTTTTTCAAAAATGCCCCTGGGACAAGCTCTATCATTTGGACTCCTTTTCTGCCAAATTTGCACCTGTTATCATATTTTCGTTCTACTCCCTGAAATAAATGCAAAATACTAAAAGTGAGTAGAATCCAGCAATTAATCCACATCGGCTCAGGCAATAGGGGAAATTAATAATAAAATAAATGATAAAATCGCAACCTATCAGGGAAGATTGCCTAGTAACATTGAGATAAATCCAAAGGAGACTACTACGGTAGTGACCCTTCAATCAGGGAAAGATTTGGATGATTCTATTATTAAAGCAAAGGAGGTACCTAAGAAGAAAGATGGGATAACTGATGAAAGGGAAAGAATTAGAGATTTGGAGCATGGTTTGTGGCAATGGGGTTCAAAGTGAGAGGCAACGTATGAAAATGCCTAGGGTGAAAGCATATGTGTCACTCATCCTCTTCCCTCAACGGGTCAACAAAAAGACGAATGATGGGCATTATCGAAAGTTTGTAAAAATGCTTCAGAAGCTCCAAGTGACTATGCATTTTTTTGAAGTTCTTCCCAATACACTATCCTATACAATGTACTTGAAAGAAATAGTCTCTAACAAGAAGAAATTGGAGGACTTTGTGATGGTATCACTTATTGAGGCAAGTAGTGTGGAAGAGAATATTAGTATACCTATAATTTTAGATAGGGGCTATATTTGGCTATTAGAAGGGCGGTAATTAATGTGCCAAAAGGAAAATTGACTTTGAATGTAGGCAATAAAAAAGAGGAATTCAATATTTTTTGTGCTTTGAAAAGTCCATATTTTAATGAATCTTATGTTCAAATTGATGAAATTGATACCACTAGTGCTATAGTAGTTGAAAAAGGATGTTTTAAAGATCCAGTGGATCTTATGATTTGTTAGGTTCACGAGTAAACGATTATGTCCCACATTAATCAGAAAGATGGAGAAAGAGCGGTTAATATGTAAATGAGGGCCAAGACCTAATAACTTAAGTTTTTGAGTCAAAGTTGGGTTCCTGAATCATATATTAGACTCTTTGGTGGGCTTTCTCGAGATGTTTCCCCCTATCAAATTAGTATCAAAACTTCAGGTTGTGAGACTGGGCTACTCATGGGCAAGTGAATTCTTTTCGAAGTGCTAAGGAGTTTGGCTAGTGTTGGACCAAGTATGCTGAAGTGCTACTCATGGGCTACTCATGGACCGGTGAAAATTTTCTTTTTGGTGGTGGACCGAAGTGCTAAGCAGTTTGGCTAGTGTTGGACCAAGTGTTCCGTGGGTTTGGCAGGGGGTTCGATTGGTGTGAGATGGAATCAAGGGTTGACAGAGGTCCAAAAATCCAGTTTAAATGTTAAAGAATAGTGAGTCCATGTTTGGGAGAAGAGTTAACCTTAGATGACAAGATGAGCTTGTGTTGAGTATTAAAGTGGGTTCAAAAAAGGGTTTATAAATTTGGATTTAATGTGAGGGTTACTCATAAAGGGAGAGATATGTTAGGTTCATGAGTAAAGGATTATATCCCACATTGATCCGAGAGATGGAGAAAAAGCGGTTAATATATAAGTAAGGGCCCAAAACCTAATAGTTTAAACTTTTAGGTCAAAGTTGGATTCCTGATTTACATAATGGCCTCTTTGGTGGGCTCTCTTGAGGTGTTTCCCCCTATCATGATTGCATTAAATTTGGATGTTAATTGTGTTACCAAACCAATTTCATCTCATTTGAGTCATGATATTTTTCTATGAATCTCTCATCTTCTTTAAGTGCAATAGAATTTGTGGAAGCACAAAGGGTGGTACAAGAGTATAGTTTTGATAAGGCCGAATATGTTAGATCTCAAGCTGACAGGTGTCGAGCCTGTGCAATAATAAATTCCTATTCGAGAGAAAAATATAAATTTTCTGTGTATAGTAGTGAGCAGGATCGAATCCACAAGGACTGGAAAAAATTCGATTATTTTCAAGTTCGGGACACGGGGGATTTTTATCAAAATGAAACTAAAAATAATTAAACAATTTAACCAAAAAAATGATTAATTAATACGAATGTAAATAGAAATTAAATAAATAATAAATAAATTCTAGCCAAGGGTACAACTACACAGACACAGTCCATTCATCCGATCATTGATGCAAAGAAGATTCACTTAATTTTATTAACAGGTTAGTTATAGTCACCAATAAATTTGACGACCAGTTTTTCCTTAATTTATTGATAACCAAGGTACGACCTTGATTACCCCTAACCAGGAAATACTCCTAAGTACGACCGTAGGAATTAATTTCCTAATTGCTTTAAAAACTAGAAAAGTCTAACCCAAATTAATAACACGCTACGAGGGCTATTTAAATCAGATTGCACGTTCCCCTAGTATGTCAAATTACTAGTTGCCACTTATATTAACCAATTAAACAATTACGGATTTAATTGATTAATTTGACAAGAGATTAATAAGTCAAATTGCACATCGGACCCTTGATATCCAATTAATAAAGTAATCCCAAGGAAATTCAAATAGAAAACATGCAAATATTAACAAATTAAGGAATACATGAAAATTAATTCGATCTCACAGATATTTGGGATTGCGTCGTCGTGTTGATCCTTGATTAGATAAGAAGATTAGCCATGCCTCATAAGAAAATTTCCACTCAATTTAATTGAATTCCAAGACATTTGTTTCTTGCCAATAATCTAAAATGAGAATTTGATTCTCCGTAGTCTAATGGAATAAAACTAGTCTCATGGAAGAGACGGAAGAAATCAAGCCACTGAAGAAAACTTCACACCACACAAAAAGAGAAAGAACAACTCCTATTGTAAAAACAGAGGACTATCCTTTGTTCCACTCCGTAGCCTCTTATATATAAGCCAACTAGTCTAATAGCTCCCTCTTATTTTATTGAAGCACTGGTTTCATAGGAGAAAACTGGTCTCATAAGAGCAAATGGAAAAGTGATCTCATGATCAAAAGACAAAAGCCAACCATAGCTAATCAATAATATCTCCCAAAAGAGGAACCAAATATCTAAAACAATCCATTACCTATCCTACGTGGTCCCCGCTGGATAATGAAAGAAAACAACATCCCAATAAATTCCAACACAATCATCAATTCCACTGCAATCATCAAAATGGATGAGTCCACTACAATCATCAATTCCAGCGCAATTACACCCGTGGAGCCTGTCTTGTATTTTCTTTTAGAAACCTCCCACGTGTGGAGTATTTGTTGCAAAAAGATCTCTCTTTTCTACTTCACTTCCTAAAATTGAGTTCAGATGCCAAAGATAAGTATATGTTAACAATTAAAATAATATTTGGCATGGATAAAGGAAAAATTTAACAATAAAAGTGCTAACAATTAACACACTATCAACTCCCACCACACTTAAATCATGCTTGTCCTCAAGCATAAGAACACTAAACTCAACAATGGCTAGTTCTCATGTCATTTATTGCCAAGTTGTGTTTACACCAAAATCAAGGTTTAGTGGCTAAATGTCAAGACATAATTCTCTCGGTTAGCTCCTGAAATCATGGACTCGTCCAATTCATGGCTAACTCGTCTAAGAAATCAAAGTATTAAACTAGCAAAAATTAGCAATTGGGTCAACTGATCACCAAAATCTCAACATTGAAGAACAAGATCAGCAGGCCAACATAATCATAAGCTTACATATTTTTTTTCTCTTTTTTTTTCTTCTTATTTTTTTAATAATAGTATTTTTTTAAATTTTTAAATTTTTTTATAATAAATGCTCAGTCCCAAGCTATTCAAGTCTTTTGATGTGAATTCTGATATTTTTAGATGAAAGAGCCTAGTTATTCAATTTTTCACAGCTTTAGGACTATCTACTCATAGATATCGTAACTTTTTGACGCGAGAGTCGACATTTGTGGTGAAAACTCCCGGTTACTGGGTGACGACACTAGCGGAGTAGAGTCATTTATTAATCGCAATTAAAGCACCAGAATACCAGACAATTAAAGATCAAGGCCCACGTCATCTTCTAACATGGAGAACTGAGATCAACAATTGCCCAATCCACACAACAATTGCTAGTAAAATATTTATATTGCCTAAACAATTTAACCACAATTTGCACCCAGTCATTAAACTCATGATATTCACCAAGATAACATGCTTTTGCTTACCACCTAAACAAAATTCATAGGATAAATCACAACCAGCAATAGAAGAGTGAGTTGCCACATTTATTCATCAAGACAGCAGTAAGATAAGCAACAAATTTAAAGAAACACCAGTTGAATTCAAATCCCCCCCTCCACACTTAAAGTAAACATTGCCCTCAATGTGACAATTAAATAGTAAAAGCAAGAATGAGGGTAACGGAACTTCCCCGAAATCACGGGAACCATGTCGAGGTCGCATCGGCGGGCTAAGCGGAAGTTGAGGTTCAACTCCCATGTGGTGCATAAACGCCGCCAAATTCTGTGCCATGCTATGCACATTAACATCAATATTTGTTACCTGAGCCTCCAATCTCTGAACTCGCATCTGGAGTTGGTGGCGTCGAGATGATGTAGGCTGATGGGGAAAAGAAAGAGAGGGAGTGAGAGGCGGCAACTGCCGTTGGCGGCGCGCGGGCCTGCGCGATGGAGGAGCCGAAGGGCAGCGGATGGCACTCGGGGTTCGTGGGTTGCTGTGGAGTGTGGGCTAGCGACGGCGTGCGATGGGTGTGTCGGCCGAAGAAGAAAAGAAGGAAGAAGAAGAAGCGGGCAGCGGGCAGCGGGGAAGAAGAAGAAGAAAAGGGAAAGAAAGGAAAGGAGAAAAGAAAAAGAAAGAAAGAAAAAGAGAAAAAGAAAGGGAAAAAAATAGTTTTTTTTTTTGGATTTCAAAATTAAATTGCTGAAAAAAATGACTAAACCAAATGTTAAGAAGGAAAGGACTTGCATTTTGATTTTTGATTTGATTTTTTTTATTTATTAAAAATATTTTCTTTATTTTGGTTCGCCAAACATGGCGTGGGCACGCCAAGATTAGAAAAATCCACTGACCTTGGGAATCAGTTTTTGAACATTAACGCGTGCCCTCTCCGCGCGGGCACGCCAAAATTTCACTTCGGAATGTTGAGATTTTACCAACCTGGCGTGGGCACGCCATGTTTTACCAACATCCACTAACCCTGAAGTTGGGACTTGTAAAATTAACGCGTGCCCTCCTCGTGTGGGCACGCCATGATCACCTGTCCGGGTCATAGTAGAGAAAATATCAAATTTAAGCAATACCCAAGTGAGAAACGACATATTTAACGAATCGAACAACAAAAACGAACAAAATCAAAAATTGGGTTACCTCCCAAAAGCGCCTTTCTTTAACGTTTTTGGCTAGACGGAGTCCAAAATCTGTTTAAACTATGCAAATCGGGTTTTTCAGTTGCATCATCTCTACCCGTTCAACTGGAAATCCTTCATAATACGGCTTGAGACGGTGACCATTCACCACAAATTTCTTCTCCGTTTTCAAACTCTAAATCTTCACTGCACCATAATGAAAGACATTAGTCACAACAAAAGGACCGAACCAACGAGAACGTAATTTACCTGGAAATAGTTTCAATTTGGAGTGCTACAGTAGTACTTTTTGCCCACAGATGAATGTCTTCCTTGATATCTGTTGGTCATGAAATACCTTATTCTTCTCCTTATAAATCACCGCGTTCTCGTATGCTTCATTTCGAGTCTCCTCAAATTCTTGTAATTGTAACTTTCTTTGAATTTCGCCTTCCTCGATATCCATGTTACATTGTTTGACCGCCCAAAACGCTCTATGCTCAAACTCGACCGGGAGATGACATGATTTTTCAAATACCAATCGGTAAGGGGACATGCCAATGGGTGTCTTGTATGCCGTCCTATATGCCCATATTGCATTCTCTAATCTCATACTCCAATCTTTCCTATCGGATCGGACAATCTTCTCTAGAATCGACTTGATCTCTCGGTTCAATGCTTCCGTCTGACCATTTGTCTGAGCATGGTAGGATGTGGAGACTTTGTGCAAGACACCATATCTCTTAAAAACTGCAGCGATCGTCTTGTTGCAGAAATGAGTATCACGATCACTTACAATTGCTCGCGGCATCCGAAAGCAGACAAAAATATTAGACTTAACAAATTCTGCAATCACTTTGGAATCATTAGTGCGGGTGGCCTTTGCTTCCACCCACTTCGAAACATAATCTACAACAAGCAATATATACAAAAAATCAAAGGACAACGTCAAAATTTTCAACAAAAATCATTGGAGTTTGAGTCATTTGATCCCAACGAGAGATATTACCTACTCGTTGACACTTATCACAGGACTTACAAAATGAGTAGGCGTCTTTGAATAGGGTTGGCCAATAGAATCCACTCTCTAGCACCTTACGAGCCGTTCTCTTCGGTCCAAAGTGACCTCCACATGCAAAAGAGTGACAATAGACTAGAATAGATTGAAATTTAACTTCACTTACACGTCTACGAATGATTTGATCGGCACCCCGCTTCCAGAGGTAAGGATCATCCTGTAGGAAACTTGTCAGTGACTAGAAAATTAACAATATCCGCATACCAAGACAAAGATGAATTAATATAAAATAAATGCTCATCGGGGAATGCTTCTCTCAGTGGGAAGTCATCTTCGACGACTTGTACTCGACTCAAGTGATCTGCTACCAGATTCTCCGCCACTTTCTTATCTCGGATCTCCAGGTTGAACTCTTGTAACAATAATATCCACCGTATCAATTGCGATTTTGCCTCTTTCTTGGTTAACAGATACCGCAAAGCTGCATGATCATAAAAAATAATAACTTTAGCACCAAGTAAATAAGACCGGAATTTCTCTAAGGCAAAAATAACTGCTAAAAGTTCTTTTTCGGTGGTTGAATAGTTCAATTGAGCTCCGTTCAAGGCTCGAGATGCGTAGTAGATAGCATGGGCTACCTTTCCCACTCTTTGACCCAATACCGCACCAACTGCATAGTCACTGGCGTCGCACATGATCTCGAATAGGAGATTCCAGTCAGGGGGTTGGATAATAGGTAAGAAGGTTAATAGTTCCTTTAACTTATCGAATGCCCCCTTACATGTTTCATCGAATTCGAAGGTTACATCTTTTTGCAAAAGTTGGAACAAAGGTGCTCCAATTTTTGAGAAATCTTTGATGAACCTTCTATAGAAACCTGTATGACCCAAGAAGGAACGAACTTCCCACACACTCGCGGGGTAAGTTAAAGTAGATATAACATCTATTTTTGCCTTATCAACTTCGATACCTGTAGAAGATACTATATGACCCAAAACTATCCCGTGCTCGACCATAAAATGACATTTTTCCCAATTAAGTACGAGATTAGTTTCTATACACCTTACTAAGATGAATTTCAGGTTATCTAGACAGTTTTCAAAACTTTCACCATATACACTGAAATCGTCCATGAAAATCTCAATAATCTTTTCAACATATTCTGAAAAGATACTTACCATGCATCTTTGGAAGGTAGTAGGTGCATTGTATAATCCAAATGGCATCCTTCGGTATGCAAATATTTCAAATGGGCACGTGAAAGTTGTTTTCTCTTGGTCCTGGGTTGCGATGGCAATTTGAAAATAACCTGAAAATCCATCCAAGAAACAATAGTAAGCTCGACATGCCAATTTCTCTACCATCTGGTCAATGAAAGGGAGGGGAAATGGTCATTTTTCGTGACGGCGTTTAGCTTCCGGTAATCAATACACTGTCACCATCCGGTAGATTTTTGAATTGGTACGAGTTCACCCTCTTGGTTTGATTCCACCGTCACCCCTGCCTTTTTCGGGACCACCTGTACTGGATTCACCCACGGACTATCTGATATTGCAAATATAATTCCAATGTCTAGCAGCTTTAAAATCACCTTCTTTATGACCTCCATCATGAGAGGATTTAATCTCCGTTGAGCCTGCTGCACGGGTTTAGCACCCTCCTTGAGTTGAATTCGATGCATACACACTGCGGGGCTAATTCCCTTGATGTCGGCGATGGTCCATCCTATCGCCTGCTTATGTTCCCTAAGAACTCGAAATAATTTATTTTCTTGAACCTTTGATAAACCCGCGGAGATAATTATTGGAAGTGTCTCCTCTTCACCCAAGTATACATATTTCAGGTGTTTCGGCAGTGGTTTCAGTTCCAAGACAGGTGTCTGCACCACAGATGAAAGTAACCTTTGGTGAGGTTCGCGTATGAAAATTGGTGCAAAATCATACCTTGTCTTTGTGGTTGATAACGTTTGCAACGATCCAATCACACATTTAAACTTTTCACTCAACTCTATCCCAGAGGTCGTTTCGGATTCGAAGTGCCTGGTTAAGGCGACCTCTAACTCATCCCTACCTTCAATTTTAAAAACCTCCTGTATAACAGGATCAATAACATTTACCGAGAAAACAGAGCCAACATTTGAATCGGATGGATATTTCATGGTCTCAAAGATGTTAAAGTGAATAATCTCACCATTAAATTTCATAGACAAAGTACCCTTATTAACATCAATTTTGGTTCGGGCTATACTCAAAAAGGGTCTACCTAACAATAAAGGTGACGGATCACGGGAGTGTTCATCCTCCATGTCGAGCACATAAAAATCAGCTGAAAAAATCAATTCATTAATTTTTACCAAAACATTTTCAATCAACCCGTCAGGGTATGCATTGGTCCAGTCAGCTAGTTGGATTATTATCCCAGTTTCTTTCAAAGGGCCTAAGTTCAAGGAAACATAAATGAATTTTGGCATGACATTAATCGAGACTTCTAGGTCTAACATGGCCTTTCTAATCAAAATATTACCTATCCTACAAGGAATAGTAAACATACCTGGGTCCCCACATTTCGGTGGAAACTTTCTTTGTAGAATTGCTGAAACATTCTCCCCAGCTATAACTCGTTCATCCCCCTTCAACCGCTTGCGATTGGCACACAAGTCCCTCAAAAACTTTGCGTATCTGGGTACTTGTTTAATCGCATCCAGCAGGGGTATGTTGATCTCCACCTTGCGGAAGATCTCCAGGACTTCTTTTTCCTTGTCTTGCTCTTTGTTTCCTCCAATCTGCCAGGAAAGGGAGGTAGATTAGTTTTAACTGTAGTAATTGGGTTCGGGAGTACCTTTACATTTTTGTTGTCTCTGCCCTCCTTTTTCAACTTTTTCTCAATCCGTTCCTCGTCCTTGTCTTTAGGAATCACAGGTTCGGGTCCTTTGACTTCCTTGCCACTCCTCAAAGTCATTGCACTTATATTCTTTGGATTCGCCTCAAGTTGAGATGGCAACTTTCCTTGAACTTGGGACTCCAAATGATTGATCGTTATGGCCATTTGATTCATTTGATTTTGCAATGATTGCACCTGTCCCAGTTGATTCCTCATGCTTTACAAGTCTGAATCCATCTTTTGTTGATTAGCAAGTAATTGTTTCATAATCTCTTCCATGGATGGACTTGAGTTTGAAGGGGGTGGTGGTGGTGGTGGGCGAGGATGGTACTGCTGTTGGTGCCCTTGTTGTCTATTTGGCACAAAGTTAGACTGCCTATTTCCTCCATAACTAAGGTTGGGGTGATCCCTCCAATCAGGATTATAGGTGCTTGAGTATGGGTCGTATTGCTTTCTTGGCGCGGGCGCGTGGCCAGTCATGTTCACCTGTTTTGCAGTTTTTTCTTGAACCAGTGGACACATTTTCGTAGGATGACCCACGGCAGTGCACACGCCACACGCTTTGGCTTGTGAGGCACTCCCCACAGCTAATTGTCTCACGAAAGACGTCAATTCGGAGAGGTGCTGTTGGATAGAGGACGTTTCTACCTCATTCACCCTACGCGTTGGGATGTCATCTCTTGAACCAAACTGCTGTGAGTTCTCAGCCATCCCTTCAATCAACTCCCATGCTCCTCGAGAAGTTTTGTTCACCAACGCCCCTCCACTTGCAGTATCGATTATGCTTCTATCCTTGAAGAGTAGCCATTCATAGAAGTATCGGATGAGCAGTTGCTCACTTATCTGATGCTGAGGGCATTTGGTGCACAGTTTCTTAAACCTCTCCAGTATTCATAGAGATATTCGCTTGGGTGTTGTTTGATGCCACATATCTCCTTCCTTAGGCTCACAGCTCGAGACGCCGGAAAGTACTTGTCCAAGAACTTTTTCTTTAGTTGGTCCCACGTGGTGATACTACCAGGCGGTAGGTAGTAGAGCCAGTCTTTCGCGGAGTCCTTTAAAGAGAAGGGGAAGACTCTCATTTTTATTTGCTCTTCTGTAATTTTCGGGGGTTTCATGCTGTTGCAAACGACGTCGAACTCTTGCAAATGCTCGTAAGGCTCCTCACTTGGTGATCCATGGAAAGATGGCAAGAGATGAATTAGACCAGATTTTAGTTCAAATGGAGTGTCATCATTTAAATGTGAAAAAGTAATGCATAAGGGCTAATTTAAATCAGGAGCAGCCAACTCTCTTAGTGTTCGTGCATTTGCCATAGTGACTTTCTCTTGGTCTGAATCACTTGAATTGTCACCAGACAAATTTGTCGGCTCAACCTCTGGATCAAGTCCCTGAGGTGCAATATCGTATTGCTTCTCCCTAAACTGCCTGGTTTCTTTCCTTGTTCTAAGCTCAGTCTTCTCTACTTCAGGATCGAAAATTAATTCGCCTGTACGAGAAGAGCGAGGCATAAACTAGAAAAATATCAAAAAATTAGAACAAAAATAAACTTAAAAAGAAACAAATAATTAACGCCAGTCCCCGGCAACGGCGCAAAAAATTGACAGGTGTCGAGTCTGTGCAATAATAAATACCTGCCTGAGAGAAAAATATAAATTTTCTGTGTATAGTAGTGAGCAGGGTCGAATCCATAGGGACTGAAAAAAATTCGATTCTTTTCAAGTTCGGGACACGGGGGATTTTTATCGGAATGAAACTAAAAATAATTAAATAATTTAACCAAAAATAAATGATTAATTAATACGAATGTAAATAGAAATTAAATTAATAATAAATAAATTCTAGCCAAGGGTACAACTACGCAGACACAATCCATTCATCCGATCATTGATGCAAAGAAGGTTCACTTAATTTTATTAACAGGTTAGTTATAGTCACCAATAAACTTTGACGACCAGTTTTTTCTTAATTTATTGATAACCAAGGTACGACCTTGATTACCCCTAACTAGGAAATACTCTTAGGTACGATCGTAGGAATTAATTTTCTAATTGCCTTAAAAACTAGAAAAGCCTAACCCAAATTAATAACACGCTACGAGGGTTATTTAAATCAAATTGCACGTTCCCCTAGTATGTGAAAATACTAGTTGCCACTTATATTAACCAATTAAACAATTACGGATTTAATTGATTAATTTAACAAGAGATTAATAAGTCAAATTGCACATCGGGCCCCTGATATCCAATTAACAAAGTAATCCCAAGGAAATTCAAATAGAAAACATGCAAATATTAACAAATTAAGGAATACATGAAAATTAATTCGATCTCACAGATATTTGGGACTGCATCGTCGTGTTGATCCTTGACTAGATGAGAAGATTAGTCACGCCTCATAAGAAAATTTTCACGCAATTTAATTGAATTCCAAGACATCTGTTTCTTGCCAATAATCTAAAATGAGAATTTGATTCTTCGTGGTCTAATGGAATAAAACTAGTCTCATGGAAGAGACGGAAGAAATCAAGCCACTGAAGAAAACTCCACACCACATGACAAGAGAAAGAACAACTCCTATTCTAAAAACAAAGGACTATCCTTTGTTCCACTCCGTAGCCTCTTATATATAAGCCAACTAGTCTAATAGCTCCCTCTTATTTTATTGAAGCACTAGTTTCATAGGAGAAAACTAGTCTCGTAGGAGCAAATGGAAAAGTGATCTCATGATCAAAAGCCAACCATAGCTAATCAATAATATCTCCCAAAAGAGGAACCAAATGTCTAAAACAAGCCATTACCTATCCTACGTGGTCCCCGCTGGATAATGAAAGAAAACAACATCCTAATAAATTCCAACACAATCATCAATTCCACTGCAATCATCAAAATGGATGAGTCCACTACAATCATCAATACCAGCACAATTACACCCGTGGAGCCTGGCTTGTATTTTCTTTTAAAAACCTCCCACGTGTGGAGTATTTGTTGTAAAAAGATCGCCCTTTTCTGCTCCACTTCCTAAAATTGAGTTTAGATGCCAAATATAAGTATATGTTAACAATTAAAATAATATTTGGCATGAATAAAGGGAAAATTTAACAATAAAATTGCTAACAATTAACACCCTATCACAAGCTCACACAATGGAGACGGTGAAATTATTAGAGATGTTTTATCCATCATGACAGCATTTGCCCTTGCCCGATTGAAAACATTAAACTTAGTGCTTATTGAGAGGCAACTCTAATTTTTTTCCATTTCATTTAATATTTTTTCCTTGTTTTTGGGATTGGTGGTGGTGTTTATTCCTTTGAGATTTTATTGCTTTTTAGTTTGGGTATTTTCATGGTGTGGTTAACTCCTATTATAGTTTTCTCTTTTTTTTTTTCTATTTTTGTAGGATGGATTCTCAAGCTTGACTTTTGGAATGGTTACTAGCGATTCCCTCTCACCCCTACTTAGTCAGTGGTACTTCGTGTTATGAGGGGATTGTCACTTTCATCTATTTTCTTGCTATTATTTCTTTATTTTCATCCCCAACATTGTGGACAATATTGCTTTCAGTGTGGAGAGTGGTAAATGAGTAAAGTGAAATTTTTGGTTAAAATTTTTAAAAAAATTTCCTATCGTCTATACCTTGAAAAGCAATAGCTTGTGTTTCAAGTATTATTATTATTTAAGGCATACATGTATGGGTGTGTTAAGTGTCAAGAAGTGCTGCTTTAGAGTGCTTCTTTAATGAATATTTGAGATTTTGAGATTTTTATTTTTGGTTAACTTTTCTAGCCATTATAAATATTTTCTAACATTTATTTTTTGTGAAGTTGGCCTAATCATTAATCTTAGTTCTCCATATTATTAGAATATGAAGTAGGCTTTTGTGGTTTTGTGAATTTGTGCTCATGTGTTTATTAATTTGACTTTATTGGTTGTCATTACCTAGTAACCGGAGGTCTACATTGAGAAAATATAGACTTTCGCGCCAAAAAGTGGTTATAGTTATGAGTGTGTGATTCTTAAGCGGTAAAAGTTGAGTAATCGGACTCCTTTATTTAGGAGGCGTCGGAGTTTGTGTCACAAAGTTTGAACAACTGAGAATTAAGTACATTCCCCTTGTCAAATTTTGAAAAAAATTAAGCAGTGGAGAATTCGTAAAAAGAAGGATAAAAATATATGGATTATAATTCTAGCCTATAGATCCATGTTGTTATATGTTTGAAATTTTGATTAATGGTTGGTCCACACGTGAGGAAATGTTTGTTTCTTTAACTTTACGAAACCTATTCTTTTGAGATTCAACTGAAACTCTAGAAAACTATAAATATGAGTACTTAGGACATTTTTCGGTGAGAAAACACTTGTTCAAATATTAGTTCTAGAATTTTTCTTTAAAATTCAAGAATCAACGTGGAAGTTCAAGGCATGGGAGAGTTTCATCAATTGGGAAGTTCTACACGCTCCTTATTCTAAGTTTTGTATTTTTCAATATTGAATTCTTGCTTACTCTTACTATTATGATCAACTAATCTATATCTAGGATTAGGATTTTGTGAAGGAATTTTGATTATTTATCCAACTTAAATTCTTTACCTTTACCTTGATTTATGTATTTTGATTTAATTACATATTTGTGTTTGGCCACCATAGATGTGCTCTTAGATTTTGTATTGAATTGAAAAGGGATATACAATTGTGTACTAGATAAATAGACACACTTAACCTAATAATGGGAAAAAGTCAGGGTTTGTATGATATAATTAAATCATCTCAGATTTTAAAGGGTTTAATTAGATATATATGATCTTGAGAGATACGTGAGATTGAATCGAGAGATAATTTAAAATACCTTTGCGTGATACGTTCCTGGTATGTCTAGAAATTAACTGCATATTAATTCTAATTCTGGATCAAAATCTGAACCCCTAGTTTTGCCAATTGTTTTCTCACCACTACGTTGTTTGGTTTGATCATCTATTTATTTTCTTAATTAGTAGTTAAAAGCCTTTTTAATTTGAATTTATTATTTTTCATAGTAATTAAAGTAGAAAAATTACATATTTGTGTTTGGCGACCATAGATATTGACAGGTTTTTGATATACGTACAAGTTAAAATCCGATTTACACCCGTTTGACTGCAAGTATACAGGTCAAATTAGTAGTTTAGGGCGTGTATCGGGTCGATCCCACGAGAAAGATTAAACAATTACCGGTGTTACTAAAGCTTCTCTATTATTTAAACTATCAATGAAATATAAGAAATGAAACCTACTGAACTTATGCAAAATAACAATTGAAAGCTCCTTAGGTTATGGTATCCCTAACTACTCATGCAAGTGCTATATTTGGATCATTGAGTACCACTATCTATGCTAGTTATGGTGTAATTTCCTTATGCATATGAGTCCTACTTTCGTAGAGAATCAATTATACTCATAACTAATCCATACCTATTCTCATTGTTACGAAATTAGTTACAAGTTCATTTCTTCAATGAATTACATGAAATTAATCACTAAAACCACATAGGTGCACCTCTACTCTCGTGAGTGTACTCCCTATGTTTAGCACTTCTTGAACCAGTGTTAAATCTCAATTTTCATTGCAAAAACAACACCTTAGATAAACACAATTAATGGTACCGGATTAATCATGATTAAAAGAGCTAAAGTGCTAAATAACTTGCTCAAATAATAGCAATCGAATAGCCAAATAATAAACACTAACAATCATAGGAAGTTCAACCAAACCCAAGGCATAAACTTTAAAAATACATAATAAACACAAAATCCAGAACTTACATATTAACCATATTTAAGATTCCAATACAAAAGATAAAGAGTTGGAGAAGAGATAACCCATGTCACTTGAGTTTCAACTCCTCCTTCTTCATCCCCATCTTCATCCTAATCTAGCCAATATACAAGAATGGATGAACCAACTAGCTAAACTTTCCTACACTAAGGAAATGGAAGAACAACATTTCTGCAGACTCCAAGCTTCTCCCGTATGTCTCCAAGTGCTCTTTTCAATATTTGCTAGCTAGAGAGAATGTGTCCAAGAAAGAATGCTAGCCACCATAGATCTCTGACCTCTCCTTGTTTTTCTGCATAAAAACTGTTCAAAAGCTCCTTTCCACTAGTCAAATTTCCACCTCTGGATTCCAAATCTAAAATTTGTTAAGATAGTCAATAACAAATGTTTTTTACTTGACAATAAGCCATCTTTTCTGCCCTTTATCTTCTGAAGCATGTGCAACCGAATTCCTTTGCTAAATATAGCTGGAAAGTAGTATGAACACAAGAGAAATGGCTGAGCAAATTGCAGAATTTCGGCTATAAAACGCGACTTGACAAAACGCGCCATCAAGCCACGTTATGGTGATTCGCGTTTTCAACTCCGTGCTTTTGGCCTCACTTCAGCTGCGATTTTCTCTATGATGGAAGCCGAACTAGCTTTTGTGCAAAACAGAAAGGTTGTAGCCCTTTGAATTAGCTTTGCAATGCTTTAAGAATAATTCAAATCGGGCTTTGTAGACTGAGATATGATCGAAATACCAACAACTGGTCAGTCCCTTGTTTTAGTCTCGTCCATAGAATGCAGCTTCTATATTTTGACTTTTTCACTAAGAAATCAGCAGAATCGGATTTCAATGTCTTCATACCAAATATAGATCTATCTCTTAGCTTCAAGATGGTAGAAAGATCACCTCAATCCAATATGTGTAGCTCCAGATATAGCCGAAATACGGAGAAGTGTCAAAACTGTCTTGAATTGCATTTCTTCAATTAAACATTTTTCACTTCATTTCTTCTTTATACACTTCAATTCATCACTAATCTTCAGATTTCTTCTCAATTCATACCCTTTGATGATTGAATCATTGATCCTGCAATAAAATGAAGTTTTTACCCTTAAAATCAATAGAAATGCAATATTAGCCACTTTAATAAAAAATGTATATTTTTACCAAAACCCTAATTATTTTAGTTCTAAACTAGATTAAATTACTGAAATTAATTGATAAAATTTACTTAAAAACATGTAAAATATACTCTTATCAGATATGCTCTTAGATTTTGTATTGAACTGAAAAGGGATGTAAAACTGTACACTAGATAAATAGACATACTTAACCTAATAATGAGAATAGGTCAGGGTTTGTATGATATAATTAAATCATCTAATATTTTTTTGAAGGGTTTAATTAGATATATATGATTTTGAGAGATACGTGAGATTGAATCGATAGATAATTTAAAATACCTTTGCGTGATACGTTCCTGGTATGTCCAGAAATTAATTGGATATTGATTCTAATTCTAGATCAAAATCTGAACCCCTAGTTTTGCCAATTGTTTTCTCACCACTACGTTGTTTGGTTTGATCATCTATTTTATTTTCTTAATTAGTAGTTAAAAACCTTTTTAATTTGAATTTATTATTTTTCATAGTAATTAAAGTAGAAAAATTAACTCGTCCTTGTGGATTCAACTCCTGAAATATTCCGGAAAAATTAACTCGTCCTTTTGGATTCGACTCCTGAAATATTCCGAATCATTTTATTACTACGATTGACCATGCGCATTTGTAGAAATTCATCGATCAGCTACATGTTCTGATAGTTGTAAGGAATTGGGATCATTTATTGCAACACAAAAATCCTGCGAAGGGCTAGGATCAGAAGCGACAGGAAGGGATGAAAATAGTGCCATTGTGGTAACGGTTATCAGGAATGGAGCTCCCATGGTAATTGTGGATGAGATCTAGTATTTCTTACACTAACTCTTTGGCTGATGGTTTGATGGATTTGGGCAAAGATTTGAAGCTACGTATAGGCATATTTCATTTGACAAGTCACCAAGTTTATCTCTATTAATTACATGAAGAAAGTTAGAGTGCTTGACAACTAGGTCTGCAGGTTGGTTAATTAGTGACTTCTTGTACTTAAAAGTTAAGTCAGCAAGATGAATCGTTCCTCAACAAGTAGGTACATGCATTTATCTAGCTGAACTCTTTTTGTTTTCTTTTTTCTTTTTCTTGAATTGCCCCCCTTCCCCCCCCCCCCCCCCCACAACAACAATGTCATGCCCCAACCAATCCGATCATTTCTCTTTGGCTAGTCCTTCAGTGGAAAATGTTCGAACTTTCAAGGGGCACTTATGCTTCTTTTAGTGAAATTGGTTTGGGCAGATAGTGTACGATGTAACAAGGTGGCGCATGTTTTTGCATGAAATTTTAGATTTGTTACCACTCGATTTGCATTGTAGGAGAGCTTGTTGCCCCAAATTTATAAGCCTATTTCTTCTTATCGCTAATATTCCAAGTATTCAATATTGGTTTTTCCCTTCCTGTTCCTACAGAAATAAAAATAAAAAAAGAAAGGTGTATACCAATTGGAACGGTCTTCTATCAGCTTAATTTCCTGATTAAAATTTTACTTTGATGATAAAAAGTTTGGAAAGGTCATGAAGCTATTCTTGAAATCCATGTAATTCTAGATACAATGATTTTTCTTTTGAACTTCCTCCAACTGATATCGAGTACTTCCAAAAGATTCTAATGATATGGCTTTTTATTTATTTATTTTGTAAGTAAGAGATTTTAAATCCAAGAACTACTACTTATAATGCCTCCCTCGATATGCTTTGTTTGAATGCTCAAAGTACAACTAATACTTCGAAATCACTCCTGGGTGGAAGAGAGTTAGCTATGAGAAGCAGCCAGAAATTCAATCTTAATCATCGTTTTTAAGATTAGATCCTCTGACTAAATATACTTAGTTGGATATGCAATAATGAATTAGAGCATTAACTTGATCCAAACTCAAAGGTTTTGTGATAAAAAGTACTATCCCAGGCCATTGTATTTTTCCATATCACCTAGTCAAACCTTATTTATTCTAGGAGTTAAGAAGTTAATATTCATGCACTTCTGCCCACTGTAAATCCCGAGAAATTTTGTTCCACAACTAATCTCATTTGCAAAGTCTTATAAATATTCGGTTAACGGTATTAGTTGATTCAAAAAGGTCATGATTGCAACTTAAACTCCAATACTAATCCAGCTTTAATTCTAGGTAATCATTTTTCATGACCTGGTTTTTGAAAATATGAAAAGTAGTTAATTTCAACCACGTAATTGAAAAATCATTCACTTCCAGACTGGCCAGAGGAATTTCTTTGCCTCTTTCCTGAAAATGATATATGTACTTACGTGAAGGATAAGGGATGCTCGAAAGTCTTTGTTACTAGTTCAACTAGACGAATAAATATCTCTCGCCTTTTCCTATGATAAGAATACATAGATGCAGGAAAGACTTGATCCCTGATTATCTGTATACATTTAAAATGATATTTGAAATTGATTTAGATTTTAATATGGTATAGTCACAGGTGGCGTCTTAAATTCCAAATTAGAAGTTGTAAACAATTAACTAAAAGGGTAATTAGTTTTGTTACAAACCTGATTTAGTTATCTCCATCGATCGGATTTGGATCGCTTGACCGGACGGCCTTTGTAGTCCACACTTCCTTCAACGATGTCGAGGAGTTTCAATGGCCTCCGTGGCTGTAGAGACAGCGGCCATGATTCAAGTCTCCAGCCAGCCAGCCCACGGAGGTGCAGTTTTCACCTGCGTGTGGAGCTAGCTGGAATTTTTTCATTTGTTTTTTTTTTGGCTGTTGGTTTAATTTTATTAATTTGTCATTGTTTCAAATGATAAGCTGGCGGTTGGATTTGAATCGTGCCACAGAATTTGTGGTGTTTGCGTGCTAACTATTACTTTTTATTTGTTGATGATTTAGAAGTCGAATTGACTTTAATTCACTTTACTCGACCTCGAATTCAATAGAATCTAGTCTAATCGAATTCAATTAAGCTTAATTGAGCTCACCTAATAAAATTTTATATATAATCAACATTTCACAATAATAAATAAAAATATAGAATAAAAATAGATATATATATATATTTATATGGAAGAGGGATGGTTCGGGTTGTATCGAAGGAGGGAGTGGAAGGAGTAAGTATTGCATTCAAAACCTCCCACTTATATACTAATGTATCTATTGAAAGTTCGCGAGTTGTTTTCATCAAACTACTCGAACTGATGATTTGTTGTTAACCGCCCCTAATGATGATATTATTTGTATTGAACTTTGCCCTTTTTGGTGTAACGTGGACTTTGTGCTTATTTGCTTTGTCATAAATCCATCAATCCAAAAAGGATTAAAAGACCGAAGACAAACCTAACGAAATGTTATTTGTATTGAACTTTGCCCTTGTAGAGGTAAGTTGGACTTTGTGCTTATTTGGTTTGTCGTGAATCCATCAACCCAAAAAGGCCAAAAAAAAAAGACAAAGTCGAATATTCATTCTAAGACTTGAGAAGTATCTACAAGTCATTTCACTTTTGGGCTTATTACTTGCAACTTCCGCTTTAGTAAGGCGATGTTTTGGCAAACTGAGCAACAATCCCTACGTCAATTTAAAATTTTTTTAATGTGTCAATTCAATTTAAAATTTTTTCCTTTTTCCTTTGTGTTCTTCAATTACCGTTACAAAAATAACAATTAAATTTCTTAATAATGATGACTAGCCAATATATAATGATGACTTGAGAAGTGCTTAAAAGTCATTTCACCTTTGCGCTCATTAGTTGCTTTCACTCACTGACTCAAGTTGAATGCAATGGCTGGGCTTGAACTTGCAACTTCTGCCTTAATAAGGCGATGTGATGACCAATGTTTTGAAAATCGGATCGGACCGGCTGGTTTGACCAATTGAATCGCGAACCGGTCATGGTATCGGGTCCGGTTCTATGTTAGGGTTGATCATGCTAGACAGCCGGTCCAACCGTGAAACCGTCGAAACCGGATTGAACCAATTTTTTCCAGTTTTCGAGTTTTCCTCTTTTTTTTTTTTTTTTTAAACGATTTGCAAAATGTAGTTTTAAACGATTCGAACTTATGACCTTTGTAATAGAAGACCAATATAGTAACCGTTGCACTATCACATCTTATTAATTTTTTTATAACTTATTTATATAAAACAAACACTCATATTTCTTTTTTTCATTTTTTTTACAAAATCTTATCCTCTCATGACTCTTTCTTTTTAATTTTTAACTCTCTCTCTCTCTCTCTCTCTCTCTCTCTATCCTCTTTTATTTTGTCACTCCCTTTTTAATCAAACATCTTTATTTTTAATTTATTGATGTTTTCTTACATCTTTTAATTTTATTTTTGTCCATTAAATTAAAAAAGTTAAAAAAGAATTATTTTTTTTAACCCAAATTATTTAATGCCACAACCACTTACTTTTATCTCATTTTTTGTTTCTTATCAAGTTTGCATTTCTATTTTCAATTCTCTTGACTTCTTTCGAACTCCAAACTTTCTTTTTTAAATTACAATCTCTAAATCCCAAAACGTAAATTAAAATTTAAGTTTACAATGTCTAAATTCTCATAGACGTGAATTTTGTATAATTTCAAAATATTGTGATATTTTTGGGTTGGATTTAAGATTTTTTGGTAGATATAATTGAAATTGAGATGAAAGTTATTTGTTTTAACTTATAATTCAAAAATAAATAATTTATTTTTAAAAATCCAAGTTATTCAAAAATAGTAAACTTTTCATCATGTAAAGTATTAAATTAGTCCATTACATGTCTTATTTTGTGCATATATATTTATATAAATTATTTTTAAAAAAATTCATTGAACCAAGGTTGAATCGGTCCGACCGGTTGAACCTCGACCCTTTCACTTCACCGGTTCAATTAACGGTCCGATTTTTAAAACATTGGTTATGACCAACTGAGCAAGATTCCCCACTCAATTGATGAGACAAATCCCATCTTATAAATTATTTTTTATATGTCAATTCAATTTAAAATTTTCCCCTTTTCCTCTGTGCTCTTCAATTACTGTTACAAAAGTAACAATTAAATTTCTTAATAATGATGACTACCCAATATTTGTCTCATTTTGCCACTTTGATAATTGCCCAAGAATTCGGCAATTCGCCAAGCGGTACATGAGTTGGTTTTAGAACGTCGTGAGACAAGCATTTGGCATTCTAGCCTAGCCTTGCTGCACGGTTGCATGTTATGTTTATCGCTGGGAATTTGACACAGGACGAAGGATGTGGGCAGACACTAGGCGGGCTTCTCTTTTTCTACTCTTGGCGGTTCCTTCTTTGAAGAAGCACAAGCAATATATATTCCTGTTTACATACACTTGCCTTAGAAGTATCAAAAATATTTTGACATGTTAGACCCTAAGTAAATGTTTACTGAGAAACAGAAGAGATAACTATAGTGTTTAGCTAACTTCTTTTATCTGATGCCGATTAATTTACGTTTGCCAAATTTTATTAACTCAGTCCTCTACCCGAACAATGTCGAAATCAAGTCGAATCAGTAAAACACACCAAGGTCGTTATTTTCTAATGCTGTCATCTTCATTTTTTCTTCCATTTCAACAAAAATAACTTGAACTAAAAAGGAGAGATTAACTTATTTAATAACATATCACTTTATGCTCACACATATAACACAGTTTTATGATATTATCATATCAATCTTCGCAATGCCCTGTGCATACATTGCACAAAAGTCATGCTAGTATAATTTAGGACGAATCCATGGATCCTTTCGAGTTGTCTCAAGAAAACTGTGCCTCAAGAGCGTCAATGACTTTCTTGTCAACTTGGAATGCCTTAGTAAGAACACCTAGAGAAATGGGGGGCTCTGTTCCAAAGACTACATTTGCAATAGTATTGACCCCTGGATTTTGGGAGAAATTTCTAATTTTGTGATGAATTTAAAAAAAATTCTACAAAAGGGGTGATTTTGGCATACCATTCCGTCCGGGGGTCTTCGCATTTGTGAAATGCGAGCTCAGTGAGCTCGCATTTCATGAATGCGAGGTTAGAGAAGAGCTCGCATTCCGCGAATGCGAGCTCCTCTTTATTTTTTTTATTATTTTTTGAGAGCTAGGGAATTATTTCCAGAAAGCTCGTAAATGTTTTTTTTAAAATGTTGCAAATATTTAAAATTTTGCAAATAGCTCGCATTTGTTAAATGTGACCTCCAAAAATTGTATTTAACTTTTTTGTTAGATTTCACATTTATAAGTATGACTTTCAGAAAATTAAATTCAAAAATGTTAGGAAAAAAATTTAAAATGATATTTACGAGCTCCATAAAAAATATAAAAGTAAATGTAAATATTGTTTGTTTTGTAGAATTTGCCTTTACTAAAATGGTGTCGGTAGTAAAATCTTATTTTAAAATCTCTACTAAAATCTTATTTTTTGGAGAAAGGTTAGAGAAATTTTGTTTAAAAATCTGTAATTAGCAGAGGAATAATGTTTTTTTTATTTTAAAACTTGCACGTGGCTAAAGTCATCAAATATGTGCTAAAACAAAATCAGATTAACAATAATCTTTTTAATATAATTTACTATACATGCATAATTCTTTTATAATAAAAAAAATTGGTAATTGTACGGTTGAAAATACGTTATTTTATTATAATACATTTAAATGGTGAAAAAAGTACACATGCATAGTTCTTTCTATTTCATAGATCAATGTTCTTTCTATTTTATAGATCAATGTAAAAATAGAATGAAATTGTTAACATGTAAGGTGTTGACTATTTGTTGTGAATAAAATATTAAGTGCTTTTCCTTTTGTATCAAATAAATTTTTTTGATCAAATTCTAATTTTCCTTTGTGATTAATGAATCGTATTTATTTGTTGACACCGATGAATATTAGTTATAAGAATATAATAGTTAATAGTCATTAATATATGTTACAATTTCAACTGTAATTTTAGAAATTTCATAACGCAATGTTATTTAAAAAAAATTATATAAGTTATTTTTATGAAGTGCATGTTATTTGTTTGGTAGTTGAAAAGGAAAAGGAAAAAAATTAAAGTAAAGATCTAGCGATTAAATCTTGCGTGTTTTACCTAACTTACAATTATTTGGGCTGGATTACTATTTTGATTAAAAATATAAAGCGATAATGAAGACAAAGTTATACTGCAGCAAAAACCCTAAAACCCTAAGTGCTAAAGCCGTAAAACACTAAATCGTAAATCTTAGAAACCAAATCCTTGTAAACCCTAAAACATTAAATCAAGGTTGTTGGGTTTATTAATATCCATTAAAAAATATTTTTGCGGCACGATAGGATTACTATTTTCATTAAAAATCTAAAGTCCTAATCAAGGCACACTATTGTCAAACTAAAATCCTACGGCGGTCAAACCCGAAAGTACTATTCTCGTAAAACACTATTTCTTGATCTCTGAAACCGTAAAATCCTGAATCCTAAAAGCCTCAAACCCTGAGTGGTATCTCTAATGTAGTCAGTAGCAGAATCAAAGATATGATATTTTCCAGTTGTCTACAACTCATTTGGTCTTCTGTTTTGTTGCAGAAGCATGTGCCACCGATTTCTGTCCCTCAAAATAGCTGGAAAAGTTGTGAGAAAGGTAAAGAAAAACAGGTGTGACACTTGCTGTAGAGAGAGACAGATCCGAGCCTCGGATCGGAAGGTTGAATATAAATCTGAGCTCGGATCATTAGGATCCGAGGACTTCCCATGATGGATCCGAGGTCGGATCTTCTGTCCTCGGATACACTCCTACAGAAGTACAGACGAGGGATCGGATCTGTCCTAGCTCTGACGGAAACTGGCTCGGATCGGTTCCATTAAATTTCCAGTTTTTTCGCTTCTTTCGTTTTTCCTTCATTTTTGCTCCTAATTTCTTATGCACTTTATCCTCTGGACTATCTTGACATTGATTTCAGCTCGTGCATGAACTTCATATGGAATGTCCCTCACAATCTCACAAAAATAATGCATTTATCCACTCATTTAAGCAATTCAAAAAAATGGGCAAAATTGAACATTTTGGCCATTAACTTGAAAGTTTTGACAATATTTTATACAATTTTTGACAGAATTTCCCCTAAAAAATGGACAAAACTCCCTGTCAACAACCTCAAATTCAAGAAAATTAACCTTATGACAATATTTTCAAATACAAAACCAACATTTTCAAGCCATAGACAACTAAAATTATGCATTTAAAAATACAATGAGAGCCACTCAAATAGGTGGTGATGCAATTTGAAGCCCTTAATCATCACAATCATCCAATTTCTGTCCAAAATGAGACAACAAGGGTACCAAACACCATAGGTAGCACAAGATGATTCAACTAAAAGAAAAATAAAATCTACAAAGTTTGTCTTAACAAAAGAAAAGAAAAATAAAGAAATAAAAGATCCAATCCGCTAAAGAGCATCATGGCTGCTGGGAACGAGGGTCTACTGCCTCCTCGGCTCCATGAGGACCCTGTGAGATACCAATATGGCCCTCCTCCTGATGAGGTGTAGGAGTAGGGGACCGGCGGATATGAAAATGATCCTCAATCGCACAAAGACGGCGATCATGTCGGTCGAGTCGCTCGGTCATCATCCGCTCCGTCTGGTCAATGCGCTCGATAACTCGCGTCTCCATACAACAAATGGCATTTAGGAGCTCTTGCCACTTGGAGCGCGGTTGAGGAGGTGGTCGCGGAATCGGAGGAGGAAGAGTCTGTTGTGCCTCCGTCCCTTGAGTTTCCGCTTGTGGTTCAGTGTGAGGCGGAGGCTGAGTGGAAGTCGATGCTTCTCCTGATGGTTTGCGTATTGCCTCCTTTACCATCGACACGCCGCCCTGTGATAACCTTATATACGCCTGATGGGCCATCGAACTCAATGACTCTATGGTCGCCTGCCTTCCGCTCAGCATTTTTAAAACGCCACCATATCCTTGGGGGAAAAGGATTGCGACAATGTGAAGCATCTTCCCTTCTCGTCTTAAATAACACAACTGTCCGATGAAATGTCATGTCAATGCATGCACGGATTGGGAAATGCCGTGCCCCGCGCAAGACATTATTATAGCTTTTGGATATGTTGGTAGTTAGAATACCCCAACGACGGCTATCGTCGTGTGTTAGGCACCACTTTTCTGGACTAATGACTGACAGATAATTCCAAGCATCTGGGAACATACTCCGTAGTTCTCTTCTGAACATCCGCCACTTGCGTAATTGTCTTGCCCTTCCCATTGCCCAACACAACTTGCGAAGGTGTAAACCTTTGAAGTGTGTCATCAAATTGCTCCTAACATGTCGCAGGCAAAATCTATGGTAGGCTAAAGGTTCCTCCCAATAGTCAAAGTGTGTCATGGTATAGATGATACCATTGTGGCGATCGGAAATGACACAGATAGGATGTCGATCAAGTGCCACATTATATCTTAATTGTTCCATAAACCACGACCAACTGGAAATCGTCTCCTCATCAACTATGGCATAAGCAATTGGCAGAATCTGGTTGTTCGCATCTTGCGTGACTGCAACAAGGAGTTTACCCTTGTATTCGCCACGCAAATGAGTGCCATCAACGCATATAACCGGCCTACACATGTGGAATGCTTCAATAGCCGGTCCAAATGCCCAGAATACATACTTAAAGGTCTTAACTCGATCCGAACTATCCGAATGATGCGACCACTCCACCACGGTGCCTGGATTGGATTGCACCAGGGCATCGAGATACTATGGTAGTTCGGCAAAATTCGCTTCCCAAGATCCAAACACAAGCCCAATTGCTTTACGTCTGGCATACCAGGCTTTTTTGTAAGACACATCAACCTTCAAGTTTTCTTTAACGGAACTTAGTATGTTCTTGACCTTTAATCCAGGGTCATCTTCAATGCTACGGAAGATGTGCCTTGAAAAAACGGAAGCCGTCAGGTTTGTATTGTTATTTCTAATCATGTCGCCCAAGCAGTTATGGTCATTGACCCACTTTGTAATTTGCCACATTCCATGAGTCTTTTTCTTTACGGCTCTAACACACCAGTCGCATGGTGGATACGATGGCGCGGTTGAAGTGGAAGGAGTTCTTTCAATTGATGACTTGCATTTAGCAAACCACGTGTTACTCTTACTCTCAATAACTCTGAACTCCCTATTGTGATTGATGGACCACATTCTAATTGCTCGGCTGAGCTGCTGCTTACTCTCAAATCTCATATGAAGACGTATATTATTATTCTCCTCACTGAATGTTACAATACGCTCCAATCCATCCTCCTCTTCTATATCATCATCATCTATGTTCCCAAGATCGGAGAAAAATGCCATTCCTCTTGGCACATATGCAGAGCTGCCAGCTGTGCTATTGCGTTTGTCCAAGTGGAACATATCGAGATTTACTGTTAAACTCCCACCTTCATGCTCATCATCCGAGTCACTACCAGACACATCTTGCGACTCCGACTCTTCAACCTCTTCCGCATCAACTTCCGGGTCATCTTCTTCCAGATCATCTTCAAGAGAGCCAAGGAGCCTATCATGTATACTAGCATATACATCATCTTCAGCTGAACTGCGACAACCTTGCCCAGGGTTAGACTCGATCCCATTTGGAGAAATATGGCATGATGGACCTGGATCTCCAAAACTTGGAATCGAATCCAGGCCATGAAAATATTCCTGGGCACCCATGGACCCTGATGTGAGCCTTGGTTCTAATGAATTCATAGATCGATCATCATGCATATAGTGACATGCCGATGAAGTCTCTGGAACGACTGAACTAGAACCGAAATTAAACTTTGTTGGATCCATGAATGCATGTACAAGCGACATCATTGGACCAACATTACCTATTGGTCCAGTGAATACGCTATTAACTACAGGCATTTGGACGATTTCTTCCTTCTCGATATAAATTTCCGCCATGTATGAAACTCTTTCGATCCAAAGATCGTACATTACATCAAGAGTTTCATCATCCACCACTGCGGAAACAGTATATTTGGAACTCTCCAACGGTTGACGAAGAAACAATTTCAGCTTGAACATCCCTTTATCGACCCCAATATAGTGGTAAATCCTATCAACCAACTCCCCGTATCCAATTCTATGCCTCAAAGTGAATGTCCGGTTGGAAGTACGAGGCAAATAACAAATAAAGTCACCCTCGTAATGTATTTGTCCTCCCCAGTATAGGTTTACCTGCAGAGGTCTTTCTACAGACATGTTTGTAAAATGAATCCCTATTTTGGGGACAATATATTAGAATTAGTAGTCCAAGGGTCCAAACAAATGAAAGAGGATGGACTGTAGGTCGAAATTGGAACTATTATATAGATTAATTTCGATCCAGATGTTTATGAAAAAATTGAAAACAGGTATGAAATATGCTATAAATAACGATAGCAATAGCCTAAAACTCCGAACGCAATTTTTAGAAAATTTGGACAGAGTCTCCCCTAAAATTAGACTAAAATTCCCTGCCAACCAATCCGAAAAGGGAACCCGATGAAGTAGTAATCACATTTGCCACACTACATATTGTCAAGAGACCCTATAATTTTCAAAGTACAAGCGTAAGAAATGTATTTAGAAGTTATATATATTTGGGCTCCACATTCACACCGCATAACAAGATCCACATTCACAATGATGTGATATTCTAGCTATGAATCTTACAAAATTAATGTTGTTTTTCCCTGTAGCAGATTTTGCCACTTTTGTAGCATTATAGATTTTGCCAACTACAAAAAATAAATCCGTCAATTGACTTTCAAGGTTGGTCATTGACTTTCAATCCATCAATTAGCCTTAAAATAAATCCGTATTTCATATTCTAACGCCCTTTTCTACAAAAATAAAATTTAACAAACTATACTATTTCAACTTGTCGACAAACATCCAATAGTTGTAATATAACATAAATTAGCTAATGGCTTGTATCAAATCTGAATTAAGCCTTATGCATAAGAAACGGTAGTTGTAATATAAAATAAATAACCTAATAGTGAGTTACCCTCACAAAGAAAGATCTACAAAAATTTCGACATAGTCTCCCCTATAAATGGCCTCAAACTCCCTGTCAAACAATTCAAATATCCATGAAATTCAAAAGCTCCAATCTATAAACTACATAATGTCAATAAAGTCTCAAAGCTCCAATTGCAAAACATACAATATCCAATGTACATAGTGTTTCGACCAAAAGTAATAGGGTCGATAAATAGATTTTTAAAAAAAAATCTGATGAATTTTAAAAGAATTCTACAAATGGGGCATTTTGAGCATGGGATTACATCCAAAGGGTCTTCGCATTCAGCAAATGCGAACTCACGGAGTTCGAATTTTCACACGACGAAATCCACAAAAAATTTTAACAAAAAATAAAACCACACCTCGCATTTATCATTATGAAATGCGAAGATCCGAGCTCGGATTATTTATGGCATCCCTCGGATCCAACAGGGTTCGGATCCTTCTCAACAGATGATTAGACGAGCCCTCGGATCTGAGTTAACAACTATGGATCCGACCTCGTATCATAAGGATCCGAGGTCGGATCCTTCTGCCTTTAGTCGTATCTGAGCTCGAATCATGCTTTTTCTGCACTAATTGCAGAAACTGCAAATAAACTGCAACAAATTGGAAACAGAAAAATTGCCCGAATTCGAAAAATATAACGTATTTCCTCAAATTCACCACAAAAATTGCAAAAATAAGCACAACCCACATCACATTTACACCCAAATTTCACAACAAATCTGAACCTGCCCTTGGATGAAAGTATTCAAGTATTCATTAAACTTAAAATGCTATATGTGAGCCATTGCAAGTGCAAAAGCCTAACCTTTATGCTGTTTGACAGTAGCAATGGGACGGCAATGCTGGCAAATTTTGGGAAGCGGCAAACGCGAAACCAGTCTTTGGATGCTCCGGTCTGCTCCGGTCTTTGGATGCTTCGATGTGCAGAAACCAGCTCTGTTTTCTTTGTTTTGCTATTCAACAATTCCGAATTCTTTGTTTTGCTGTTCGACAGCTATTCAACCAGCTCTTTCTTTGTTCTGCTTCTCCCACTCACTTTTGTCTTTTTTTTTTCGAAATGGGGTCTTGGCGCTGAATAGTGCGAGCTCATCGAGCTCGCACTGAGCTCGCATTCCCGGAATGCGAGCTCGCATTGAGCTCGCATTTTCAGAATGCGAGCTCAGTGAGCTCGCATTTTCAAAATGCGAAGACCCCCATTTGTAGAAACAACTCCAAAAACCGCCCTCGTTGTAGAATTCTTTTTTTTTTCCATCACAAACTAAGAATTCACCCTGGATTTTGGCTGCTAAAACCGGAAAATGCAAGAGCCTTTGTCTTCCCAAGATTTTGTATGAAGTGAACCAGACCTTGTGGGAACACAAAAACATCTCCTGGATTCAAGACTTTGGTAAAAAGGCGATTTTTCATGTTATTTGGTGGATTTGAAGTGACGAAACTAGCAGCCAGAGTGCCCTCTACCGCAAATATGACCTCGGTTGCACGCGGATGAGTATGGGGTGTGTTTACACCATAAGGAGCGAAGTCGATATGAGCTAGGGAAATTCCGAAAGTGTTGAGCCCTGGCAGATTGTTGACAAGCACACGAGTGACATTAGAACCCACTTGATTGTTTGTATTTCCAGGTATGTTGAATCCCTGGAAGAAGAAATCGTTGGCATTCACAACCTTTGGATCCTTACAAATCTTTCCGTTCACAAACACTGCATTCAAAAAACTAGTAGTTAATAATGTGATAATGCGGAGAAAACGAACCCACATTGCTTTTTGCATGTCTTACTAGGTATCATGCACAATGTAGTGAAAAATTAAATAAAGAAAGAGATAACTTATATGTCAAGGCAAACATGACAGGACACAAAAATCGTACTTAGAATAAAGAAACATTTTTCGCTACATTTTCTGCTAATTAGAAGGAATTACCAGCAGCTTTGGAATCATTGATTGCAACACAAAAATCCTGCAGAGGGCTAGGATCAGAAGCGATGGCAAGGGATGAAAGTAGTGCCATTGCCGCTATGGTTATCAGGAACGGAGCTCCCATGGTAATTGTGGATGAGATCTAGTATTTCTTGTGCTAACTCTTCGGTTGATGGTTCGAGGAATTTGGGCAAAGATTTGAAACTATATATAGGCATATTTCATTCGACAATTCGCCAAGTTTATCTCTCTCACATGAAGAAAATTACACCTGACTGAAACTAGGTCTACAGGTTAGGTCGGTGGCTTTTTAATACTTAAATATTAAGTCGGTAAGATGAATCTTTTCTCAACAACTTGGTACATGCATTTATCTAGCCGAGGCTCTTAGCTGAACTTTCTTTTTTTTCTCTCTATACTTTTCTGGAATCATTTTTTTTCTCAATGTTGTACTAATCCGATCATTTTTCTCCATGGCTGGTCCCTTACTGTGAAAATGTTATACTTCCATTGGCACTTTAGCTTCTTTTAATTAAATTGGTTTGGGCAGAAATTTTAGATTTCTTGCCACTCGATTTTTATGGGAGCAATAAAGGTATATACTAATTGGAAGGGTCCCCTATCAGTGTTAATTTCCTGATTAGAGTTCTACTTTAACGACAAAAAGTTTGACAAGTTCGTGATGTAATTCTTGAATCCTCGTCAGGTCTTCCAATAGGTACTCCTTAGAGAGCCCTGATTGATGCTTAATTTTACATTATTTTTGAGGGATATTATCGAAAACAGGTATAATTTTATTATTGAAAACAGAGTACTATTGAAAACAGGTATAATTTTATTTAAGCCGCTCAAAAAAAAAATTTTAAATGTACCACTCTATTTCCTCTTCGTTTTTTGCAATCAATTGTCGCCTGTGAATGATTTGGTGCTTTTTTTTTAACCTTCCATACTTTTTAACTGTTAAGTGAAAATAATACCCGGGAAGAATAGTGGGGAAAATAATAGAGAATTAGCTATGAGAAGCAGCCAGAAATTCAATCTTATCTTTTTCAGATTTAGATCCTCTAACAAAAAATTTTTTTTGTTAAATAAAAGTTTGAATTGATTCGAATCCTCTAACTAAATAAACTTAGTCGGATATGCAATAATAAATTAGAGCATTAATTTGATCCAAACTCAAAAAGGTTTTGTGATAAAATGTAGTATCCCAAGCCATTGTAATTTTCCATATCACCTAGTCAAACCTTATTAATTGTTTCTAGTAGTGAAGCAGTTAATATTCATGCGCTTCTACCCATTATAAATCCAAAGTTGTTCGGTGATCTTTTTTCATGACCTGGTTTTTGGAAATACAGAAACTTCTGTTCCTCTTTCTTGAAAATCATATATGCACTTACGTTAAGGATAAGAGATGCTCGAAAGTCTTTCTTAGTAGTTCAACTAAAGCAATAAATATCCTGTTTGCCATTTTCTACTATAAGAAAAGAAGTAGTTCAACTAAAGCAATAAATATTCTCTTTGCCTTTTTATACGATAAGAAAAGATACATACAGGAAGTTTAAGGCTTGATACCAGCTTAGCTATATACAATTAAAATGATATAGATTTTAAACCCATAGGAATTTTAATTAGGTATGGTCACTTGTGGTGTTAATGTAAAACATTCTGTTATATCAATTACTGTTCATTAGCATCAATTAGGACCTTTCCTTATATAATTTTCTCCCAAATGATCTCATGTGCAAACTGGAGTTGGTTTCCTTGCAAACATCTTGAGTTTGAGGAGATGTTATTTTAAAATTATTCTTTTATATCAATTACTGCTCATTAGCATTAATTAAAATCTTACCTTGTATAATATTAATCTAGATTCATTGATTTTAAATGTTGAGGTTCATTTTACAAAGCCTATATATAGGCATTGTGCTGTTGTACAAATCAAGAATTCAATAAACAATATTCTCCCAAATGAATTCCTCCAACATGTGGTAGCTTAAATTCCAAATTAAAAGCTGTAAACAATTAACTAAAATGGTAATCAGTTTATGTAACACATTAGTTTGGGTCTTTGAACTAGAAATGATAGAAGTGCTTATAGTTGGAAGGCTACATATACCATACATCTTGCAGTTTTCCTGCCTGTAGTTGACTGCCCGAATTTTTTCCAGTTTATTTTTGGTTAATTCCAAATATTTTCCCATATACTGGAAATCATTTTTTTTAACATCATGTTAATTAGTTCAGTATATTAAAGGAACCCATTATTCTCTTTCTTAGTTTAACTAGTTTTAAACCCTGTTCGTTGCACCGGGATTAATCTTGAGAGGGTTCGGTCCATTGTAATACTAATCGAAGTACATGCTGCAAAATAATAATTGAAACTTTCAAAGATTGGAGATGAGGCTTATTTGAAACTTCAAGGAATTGAGATAAGAATAAAGGAATTGAGATTGCATCTAGTAAATTAGGTATTAATTTTTCCACACTCTCTACGGTCATTAGGATTACTTAAAACTCAAATACTGAAGATTTGATTGAATCAATTCATAATTTAAGGATGTTAGTAAATTACACACTGATGTATTAAGAAATATGATGTACGTCAAGCAACCCATAGCCGCCTCTTTTGTCGACTTTCAAGTGGAGATGGCAATGGATGGTGTTATGTCGTTATCATGTTTGTATTAGGAAACTCAAATCTTAACCTAACTTATTAGACTTTTGTGTTGGGTTGACTTATACGATTAAAATATTTTTGATACGATGGATTATTTAAATCAACTTACTGATTTATGCTAGAAAGAGTCTAGTATTTTAATCACTTATTTTAATCCCCCATTTGATCATGTAATCGATTCAATATTGTTGTTATTAAAACACATCATAAATTTTTTGAAATACATAGTCAATGCAATATTTAAATTTTCAGAACATTAAAAAAATACATAACAAAGCTCTCCAAGCATAATATAAGCTATAAATTAGGCCTTATTTGGATTGCTATTCTTTTGAAAAATTTCTCCATTTTCCGTGAATGTTCCTCTACATATTTTTTAATCACCTTTTACCTTATATACATCACTTCCTAAAAGTACTAAAGTAATTTTTCTCCAAAAATTCTCTAGGAAATGCGATCCAATCAACCTTTTAGAAACATGGTCAAATAGGTCTATATATGATAAGATATAAAACTTTTGAGTTTTTTAAAACTTCTAATTGAAATCTTCAAGACAAATTTGATCGTGGTTAGTTTTTACTAAATACTCAAAACGGCCTTTGTAGTGCTTAATTATTATCATAAAATCAGCAATTTATTGGGTTAGTGTGTCAACTTTCGGGTTGGCTCAACCCAACCCTGCATACATTTGTGTCACTAACAGATTGATCCAATAATGACGAACTAAAATTCGGGTCGTGTTAAAACTTGTTAACAAGCACACGACTGTCTTGTTAGAAAAATTGCCGACATTTGACCAATTATGAGCTATTTCTCCTTGGTCAAGTGTTTGAGTAGTAATACTCGGACTCGAACAATATGGGGAGTTCCTGCTTTTATGGGACTTAGCAAGATGTAGACGGAGAAAGAATTAGCTGAGTTCAATTGATTGTTCGAGATGCATCAAAGATAACTTTTTCCCCGATCTGCATGGCCAAATCTTTTTGGCATTTACATGGTAGAGCACCAAACCACCCATGCAATTCCCCATTGCTCAAGTCTGAAACATCACAGGGCAGCTCTACAGGAAGTTAAAGGTTATGTTTAATCACCACAAAATGCATCTTTTAATTTAATTTAATTCACATATACATTCATAAAACATTGAAAAGTCACGGGTGATTAAGTAGACTTCAACTATTACCATGTTATTGAAAAACTTGACGATGACTTTGTTTCTAAATTCAACAACATTGTTATCAACTCATTTGTCAAATCACATCTTACAACTAATCATTAGTGATAGGTCGTAATTTCGTCATTTATTTTATAATTAATTCTCTCCTATTATCTTACCAAATGTGGTTTATTGGGCAGATTTTATTCACTTTTGGGAATTTGTGCTGATTGCAGGGAGTTGGAATAAAATATGGTAAAAAGGCGCAAATTCCTCGCTACATTTGCTAATTGATACGGGACATCCAGAGTTGCAAAACGGGGTCACAAAGTCTGCTAACAGATGCAATTGCTGGCCATATGTCCTCGGAGAACATGAGATACACAGGATTAATTCCTATAGCAATAAATAAAAGAGTTTGAGTTGTAGTAGGAAAAGGGGAGATTGTTAAGTGGCTAATTGTACATATAATTGGTGAATATTTTTCCCTTTATTTTGCTAAAATATGGTGTTAATCGATAAATTTCACTCATATTTGATTTTGGGTGTTGCTTTTAGGAATTGTTGGTGAGAATTGAGTAAAAGGTGCATTAAAAGCCGAATTTCCAGAAGACAACACTGTATAGGGCGTGACCACGTCTTCACTCGATGAGAAATCCATGCTTACGGGAGTTGAAGCGGGTCACCATTTGAATCTTTGCTAGCATATGGGAAGTCCGTGGATATCTTTAGAAATAGACAATCTATTGTTTCTATCTAGTAGTGTGAGTTGAATAGGAGTCTTAATCCTTTCTTTATTGGAAGAAGCATATGTGAAGTGGGATTCTAATTAGTTTCCTAAAGGGAAACGTTTTTCTTTGGGTTGGAACACACGTTAGTTAAAAGGGGGGACGTAAGCCTTCAGCTGGGCATCTCTCATTCTTTCTCTATCTCTGATTCCTTTTTCCTCTTTTTCTCTATAATAAACCCTAGTATTTTGTGGCCGCGAATCTACCGGGAGGAGCGGCTAGTTTCTTTTCCAGTTGAAGGATAATTGAAACTTTGGTTCGACAATACTGTGAGATCTAATTTGATTTGTTTGTTTCATTTATTTATGAGTATTTATAAATTCTCTGTTCATTCATGATTATGATTATTTTTTACAGTTAAATACCTGATCAATATTTAATGGTTGAAATAGTCTATTGCCATCTGAAATATCAAATCCGTAATTGTTTGATAGTTTTAGTATTTGTGGCGAGTGATATAATTTGATTGTAAAAGAGACTTTCAAATTTATGTCACGGGAATATATAATCTAAATTAAATGAACCGAGCGTGTGTGTTTGTTGGTTAGAATTGGTAGCTTTTCTAATTATTAATGTTGTCAATAGGTTAAATCCTAAGAGCTTGTTTAGGGTTGCTTAATTGGCAAGAGAAATAGCCACAGAGCGTGTTGTGGTTATCGAAACAGTAAGGAGAGGCAGGTTGTCAGAGCGTGTTGACAACCACAACCAGTTTATTTATGAATAAGTGATTTCACCCTTGCATCGATGATCAGTTAAATGAACCAAAGTGGAAATTAGACCTTCGACTAGAGTATTGTCTTTCATTGGTTTAGTTTTATTCAATTTTGTGATGCTGTCTTTATTTTTATTTAAGTGAGCTATTTAGTTAATTTCTCTTAATCCCCCATTTTTCACAAAGAAATAGATCACCCAGTCCCTGTGGATACGACCCTACTCACCGCTACACTCGAATTCATATTTTAGAGTAGGAACTTTTTTTTTTTGCTGGTTTGACAAGCCAACAGAGATCAAGTTAGAATTGTTTCCTTATCTGATGGTCAAAAGACGGTAGACTAGGAGCTATTGTTTTGGGACTCTTCGCTTTTCTTTTGTTTTGGTAGCTTTTCAAAAAGAGGAAGTCAATTGAGACTAGGAGACTACACTTAGCCTTTTTTTGGAGAACTGGCTGCCACAAGCAGGAGAGAAGGAATCTATTTTTTTTTCAAACACAGGGGGTATCCGGGCATTCGACCCGACTAATCCCCCTATGACCCGAAAGGGGAGGCCCTACCCCCTCGAACACGGTAGCCCCAGGCAAGACTCGGAACCTGGTAAGCGTGGCCTGAAGAGGCGCTTGCTACCAGAAGAACTAACCTAGGGAGGGGCAAGAGAGAAGGAATCTAGCTTTGGGGTTTTTTGGCTATTTTTCCTATCTTGCTGATTCCATCGTATGACTATCCCAAGAAAAAAAAAACATTAGTCATTCTTTTGACTTTGTAGTTTTTAATTGTTCTTATTCCATCGAATTCAATCATCTCAATTGAGAACGATGCACTTAACAATTATTTCTGCAATTTTGCGTGAAATTGTTCCAACAGAGATGAACTAAATCTCTTTTTCTAGTCAAGGAACAACGGAGGCTTTGATTCTTTTAAAAATTGTGAGATCGAATTAATTTTATTTATTCCTCTTATTTATTGGATTTGCATGTTCTCTGATTCTAGTGCCTATGGTGGTTTTATTAATTGAGTATCTTGGGTTCAGACGTTAAATTAATTTAGCAACCTAATGTCAATTAGAGCGTTAAATCCGTAATTGTTTAATTACTCTAAAATAGTTGCAACTGGTATGATTGGAATGATTGGATTTGTATTAGGAGAATACGCGAGGTAGTCTAAAATAATCCCGGTAGTATGTTATTTGGTTAGAATAGGGTTCCTCTAATACGTAAGGCAATTGGAAAATTAAATCTTACAGTCGTACCTAAAATTATATCTCGATTAGAGTAGTGATTAATGGTCATACCTTAATCACCAGCACAGTAAGGAGGAGTTGACTATCATCGCTTGTTTGACAATTATAACTTATTTATTAGTTAATAATTAGAATTACCTTTGCATCGATAATCAATTAGGTGAATCATTGTTGAAATTATTTCTTGGCTAGAGTTTAGTTATTATTAATTTGGTTCTAATAATTTGTCACTTAAGTTTTAGTTAGCTATTTATTTTTATTTGAACCGTTTAATTATTACCATTTTTATAAAAAATCCACCTTTGTTAGTTTGAATTTCAAAAGAAACAAATATCTCCAATCCCTGTGGATTCAACCCTACTTATCACTATCTATAGAAATTATATTTGTTTGAATAGGTATTTATTATTGCACAGGCTCGACAACCTGTCAATTTTTTATGCCGTTGTTGGGGACTGGCGTTAGTTAATTTATTTTTTTTAAGTTTATTTTCGTTTTAATGTTTTGATATTTTTCTAATTTATGTCTCGTTCTTCTCGTACAAATAAATTAATTTTCGATCCTGAAGTAGAAAAGACCGCACGCCGAACGCGAAAGGAAACTAGACAGCTTAGAGAAGAACAATCTAGTGCTGCATCTCAGAGACTTGATCCAGGAGTTGAATCAACAAGTTTGCTTGGTGATATTTTGAGTGATTCGGATCAAAAAGAAATCACGATGGCTAATGCACAGACATTAAAGGAGTTGGCTACTCCTAATTTAAATCAGCAGCCCTTATACATTACTTTTTCGAATTTAAATGATAACACCTCATTTGAGTTGAAATCTGGCCTAATTCATCTTTTACCATTTTTTCATGGTTTACCAGGTGAGGAGCCTTATAAGCACTTGCAAGAATTTGATGTTGTTTGCAACAGTATGAAACTCCCAAGAATTACGAAGAACAGATAAAAATGAGGACATTTCCCTTCTCTCTCAAAGACTCGGTAAAAGATTGGCTGTATTACTGACCTCCAAGTAGTATTACCACTTGGGAGCAGTTGAAGAAAAAATTCTTGAAAAAATATTTTCCTGCGTCTCGAGATGCGAATCTGAGGAAGGAGATATGTTGTATCAAGTAATATCCAGGAGAGTCGGTCTATGATTATTGGGAGAGATTCAAGAAATTATGCATCAAATGGTCTCAACACTAAATAAGCGAGCAATTGCTCATCTAGTACTTTTACAAGGTGCTACTTTTCAAAGACAGGAGCATTATTGATGATGCAAGTGGTGGGGCGTTGGTAAACAATACTCCTCGAGAAGCATGGGAGTTGATGGAAAGGATGGCCGAGAACTCGCAGCAGTTCGGTACAAAGGAGGATGTCTCGATATCTAGAGTGAATGAGGTAGAAACATCCTCTATCCAACAACAGTTATCCGAATTGACATATTTTGTTAGACAATTGACTGTAGGAAATGTATCACAAGCCAGGGTGTGTGAGATTTGTATCTTCATGGATCATTCTACAGAGATGTGCCCAATGATTCAAGAAGAAAGTGCGGAGCAAGTAAACATGACTAGTCACGCGCCCGCACCAAAAAAAATCATATGATCCGTATTCAAACACGTACAAGCTGGATAAGAGAGATCACCCTAACCTCAACTATGGAGAAAATAGACAATCAAATTTTGTACAAAATAAACAGCAAGGGTATCAACAACAATATCAATTTCGACCGCCATCACCTCCTCCAAACTCAAGTCCGTCCGTTTTTAGAAGAAATGATGAAACAATTAATTATTAGTAACACGCAATTTCAACAAAAAATGGAATTTGATTTACAAAGTCTAAAGAATCAAATGGGACAGATGCAAGCAATGCAGATTCAGATGAATCAGATGGCAATATCAATCAACCATCTGGAATTTCAAGTTTACAAAAAGTTGCCGTCTCAACCTGAATTGAACCCGAAGAACGTAAGTACAATGACCTTAAGGAATGAGAAGGAAATTCAGGGACCCGAACTCGTGGTTTCAAAGGACAAGGGTGAAGAAATGATCGAGAAAGAGCTTGAAGAGGAGGACGAAAACAACAAAAATCCAGTGATACTCCATGACCCAATCATTGAACTTAAAACTAACTCGCCTCCTTTTCCTACCAGGTTGGAAAGATTGAAGAAACAGGACAAGAAGAAAGAGATTTTGAAGGCATTCAGTAAGGTAGAGATCAATATTTTCCTACTAGATGCAACCAAATAAGTGCCAAAATATGCAAGGATTTGTGCGTCAACCGAAGAAGGCTGAAGAGAGACGAAAGAGTTATTGTGGGGGAGAACGTATTAGCAGTTCTACAGAGGAACCTCCCACCGAAATGCGGGGGATTCAGGTATGTTTACTATCGCCTGTAGGATAGGTAATACTTTGATTAGAAATATCATGTTGTACTTAGGAGCATCAACCAATATAATACCTAAATCTACCTATGCTTCTTTGAACCTAAGTCTGTTAAAAGAAACTGGGCTAATAATTCAATGAATTGACCGAACGAATGCATGTCCTGATGGGTTGGTTGAAGATGTGTTCGTTAAAATTAATAAATTAGTATTTCCAACTGATTTTTATGTACTTGACATAGATGATGATCATTTCCCCGACTCCTCACTTTTATTGTTAGGTAGATCCTTTTTTATCACAACCCAAACAAAAATTGATGTTAATAAGGGTACCTTGTCCATGAAATTTGATGGAGAAATTGTTCATTTCAATATTTTTGAGATCATGAAATACCCCTCAAACTCTAATTTTAGCTCTATTTTTTCTGTGAGTGATATTAATTTTACGGTGCAGAAAGTGTTTGAAATTATTGGTAGGGATGAGTTAGAAGTTACTTTAACCAAGCACCTTGAGTTGGAAACAACTTGTGAAGTAGAATTGACTGAAGATCTAAAGTGTACGATTGGGATGTTGCAATCGTTGCCAACCACGATGACAAGGTATGAGTTCACACCCATTTCATACCCGAATCTCACTAAAGGGTACTATCATCTGTGGTGCAGGCACCTGTGCTAGAATTAAAGTCTCTGTCGAACACTTGAAATATGCATATTTGGGCGAGAAGGAAACACTTCCGATGATTGTCTCTGCTGGATTGTCGAAAATCTAAGAAGACAAGTTAATCCGAATTCTTAGAGAGCATAAGCAGGCAATAGGATGGACCATCGCCGACATTAAGGAAATCAACCCCTCTGTGTGTAAGCACCGAATAAGGCTCGAAGAAAATGTCAAACCTGTACGGCAAGTTCAAAGAAGGCTCAATTCCCTCATGATGGAAGTGGTGAAAAAAGAAATACCAAAGTTGCTAGATGTGGGAATCATATACGCAATATCAGACAGCCCATGAGTGAACCCGGTACGGGTAGTCCCAAAGAAGGCAAGAGTGACAGTAGAGGCCAACTAGAAGGGTGAGCTCATATCAGTGTGCAAATCCACCGGATGGCGGCAGTGTATCGACTACCGAAAATTAAACGCTATCACAAAAAATGACCATTTTCCCCTTCCTTTTATTGACCAAATGATTGAGCGGTTAGCTTGTCGAGTTTACTACTATTTTTTGGATGGATTTTAAGGGTATTTTCAAATCGCAATCGCACCAGAGGATCAAGAGAAGACCACATTCACGTGCTTGTTTGAAACTTTTGCATACAGGCGAATGCCTTTCGGATTGTACAATGTCCCTATGACATTTCAGAAATGTATAATGAGCATTTTTCAGAATATGTAGAGAAAATTATTGAGGTTTTCATGGACGACTTTAGTGTATATGGTGATAGTTTCAATAATTGTCTAGATAACCTGAAATTGATCTTGTTGAGATGTATAGAAACTAATCTCGTACTTAACTGGGAAAAATATCATTTTATGATTGAGTACGGGATAGTTCTAGGTCATGTAATATCCTCTAAGGGTATTGAGGCCGATCAGGTTAAAATAGACATTATATCTGCTTTATTTTACCCAGCGAGTGTGCGGGAAGTGCATTCTTTTCTTGGACATGCAAGTTTCTACCGAAGGTTCATCAAGGATTTTTCGAAGATTGGAGTTCCTCAGTTCAAACTCTTACAGAAAGATGTGGCCTTCGAGTTCGATGTCAATTGTGAGAGAGCATTCGACAAGTTAAAGGGGTTATTGACCTTACCACCGACCATCCAACCTCCTGCCTGAAATCTCCCATTTGAGATCATGTGTGATGCCAGTCATCATGCAGTGGGAGCAGTGTTGGGGCAGAGAATAGAAAAAGCAGCCCATGCCATCTATTACGCATCAAGGGTTTTGAATGGAGCTCAATTGAATTACTCTATTTTCCTCTAAGGGTATTGAGGTTGATCAACCTAAAATAGACATTATATCTGCTTTAACTTACCTCGCGAGTGTGCGGGAAGTGCGCTCTTTTCTTGGACATGCAGGTTTCTACCGAAGGTTCATCAAAAATTTCTCGAAAATTGGAGCCCTTCTGTTCAAACTCTTACAAAAAAATGTAGCATTCGAGTTCGATGACAAGTATGAGAGAGCATTCGACACATTAAAGGAGTTATTGATATCACCACTGGTCATCCAACTACCTGACTAGAATCTACCTTTTGAGATCATGTACGATGCCAGTGATCATGCAGTGGGAGTAGTATTGGGGCAGAGAGTAGGAAAAGCAGCCCATGCCATCTACTACGCATCAAGGGCTTTGAACGGAGTTCAATCGAATTACTCCATCACAGAGAAGAAACTTTTAGCAGTTATTTTTGCTTTAGAAAAATATAGGTCATATTTATTAGGAATTAAAGACATTGTATATCTGATCATTCAGCTCTGAGATACATGATGACAAAGAAAGATGCAAAGCCGTGGTTGATACGATGGATACTATTCCTACAGGAATTTGACCTGGAAATCAGAGATAAAAGAGGAGCAGAAAATCTGATGGCGGATCACTTGAGTCGCGTACCAGTTGTCGAAGAAGAATTTCCACTAAAAAAATCTTTCCCAGATGAACATTTACTTTCTGTGAATTTTTCTTTGTCTTGGTATGCTGATATCGTGAATTATCTAGTGACTAATCAATTTCCTGTAGGATGTCTAAGGTGCAAAAGGACAAGTTGAAGAGCGACGCCAAGTATTTCATATGGGATGACCCTTACCTGTGGAAGAGATGCACAGACCAGGTAATCAGAAGATGCATAAGTGAAGTCGAATTTCAGTCAATATTAACTTTTTGTCATACTCTTACATATGGAGGTCATTTTGGACCAAAGCAAACTACGCATAAGGTATTAGAGAATGAATTTTACTGGCCATCGTTGTTTAAAGATACATATCTGTTTTGTAAATCCTGCGATAGATGTCAAAAGGTAGGTAAAATAGCCTGTAGAGACCATATGCCCCAAGTCCCGATAATTTTTGTCGAAATTTTTTATGTTTAGGGTATAAATTTTATGGGAACTTTTCCTGCATCGTTTGGTTATATATGTATGTATTGTTGGCTGTGGACTATGTTTTCAAGTGGATGGAAGCTAGAGCCGCTCGAACTAACATTCGAAAGTGGTTTCAGATTTTATTAAATCTAATATTTTTGTGTGTTTTGGGATGCCAAGGGCCATTGTTAGTGACAGGGGGACGTACTTCTGCAATAAGACCGTAGCTGCTATATTTCGAAAGTATGGTGTACTTCACAAGATCTCGACATCGTACCTCTCAAACCAATGGTCAAGCGGAGGTATCGAATAGGGAGATTAAGTCAATATTGGAAAAAATGGTTCGTCCCGACCGAAAGGATTAGAGTCTTCAATTAGAGGATGCATTTTGGGCGTATAGGACTGTGTATAAGACGCCTATAGGGATGTCACCTTATAGGCTGGTGTATGGGAAGTCGTGCCACATTCCAGTGGAATTCGAGCACAAGGTCTTTTGGGAGATAAAGCAGTGCAATATGAATTTAGAGGAGTCCGGTGTTCATCGAAATTGGACTTACAAGAATTGGAGGAGATCCAGAACAAAACGTATGAGAACGCATTAATTTATAAGGAGAGGAGTAGGGCGTTCCATAACCAACAAATTTTTAGGAAAACCTTTGAAGTTGGCTACAAAGTTCTCCTATACCAATTCAAGCTTAAACTATTTTCAAGTAAACTGCGTTCCCATTGGATCGGCCCTTTTATTGTTACTCAAGTCTTTCACTATGGTGCAGTGGTAATTTGGAGCACTAAAACGGACAAAAAGTTTGTAGTGAGTGAGCATCGTCTCAAACACTATTACGAGGACTTTCGAAGTGAAAAAGTGGAGATGATACGTCTGGATACATCAAATTGTTCCAGTTGACGACACCTAACCATGTCTAGCCAAAGACGTTAAAGAAAGGCGCTTATTGGGAGACAACCCAATTCATTTTAGTTGTTTATTTAGTTATATTTGATGGTTTCGATATGTTTTCTTTAAGTTTTTTTAGATTTTTTATTTAATTTTTAATTTTTTATGATTAGTAGGTATCCCCTTGACATGACGTGCCCACGTCAATAGGGCTCGTGGAAATGAGCAATTCCCAAGTGCTTCATCAGAAGGGTTTCCACCCTTATGACGCGCTCTCATCAAATCATCTGGAGAACTCTTTCTTCGATCCTAGAGCGGATTGACTGATATGACGCACTTGCATCAATAGGGCGCGTGGTAATAAGCAATCCTTGACTTCTTCATCAGAAGATTTTCCACCTTTATGACGTGCCCGCGTCAACAGGGCACGTGATAACTCTTAATTCTATAGATCTTTATCAGAAGAGTTGGCACTCTTATGATGTGCCTGCGTCAATAGGGTCTGTGTTAACTCTTAATTCACCGGTCATTCATCAGAAGGGTTCTGGCTTTCATGACGTGCCCATGTTATGTTCAAGGGAAAGGTATGTATTTAAAAATAATTAATTAATGTTCGTTTAAAATCAAATTTTAAATTTCAAATCTCTAAATTTAAATTTAAATTTAATTTCAAAAAAAAAACCGCACCCTATTTCTTTTTTTTCCCTCTTCTTTCTTTCTCTTTTCTCCCTTTCTTACTCCCATGTTTTCCCCCTTTCTCCCTTTTCACTGAAACTCCCCAACCACCGGTGCCACCCTTCATCTACCGTCTGTCCGACGCCGCCACTGTTGCCCTCCCACGCTTGCCGTCGCACGCGGCCACCTAGCCCTAGATGCACGCCGTCTCTCCCCGGGGTCAATCGCCGCCGCCTCTGTCAACCGTTGCCACAGCCGCCGCAATAACACCCCTAGCCGCAGCCTTTATCACCATCACACCTCACGGACCAACCGCACGCCAGCAGCTGCCATGCCAATTCCCGGGCACCAGTCGCAGGCCAATGCAAGTCATCGCGCAACCCTTGTCCTCACCCATAACTGCACACTGCCATTGTCTGCTGCATCCTACTGCTATTCAGACTAGACGCGCGCCTACGCCACGACACTGTTGCCCTTGCCGAACCGCCACTTCTTATTGTCGTCAGTATGGATGTGGAGGTACTATACTATCTCCACCTTTAACTAGCTCTCTAGAGTATCGAGTTTTGGAGTGCTATCTCTGAATTGATCATTAGCCTTAATTGGGCATAAGTTTGCTGGATTATACTGCCCTACTGAATTACTGAATTGGGAATTGGTTGTTGAACTGCTGCATTGTTTGGGAATTTGCTGATTTTATTGGAGCATCGGTTGAGATTTTGGTTTTGCCTGTTAAATTGGTAGACACCAGTGCTCTTTGAATCGATTTTTGACTTTACTAGATGTAGTCCCAAGTTCTGGTTTATTTGGTTGCTATATTTTGCTAAAATTCTGTTTCTCTTGATGATTGGGTTGACTAGTAGAGACTATAGTTAAACAAAAATCCACTTCTACATCTCGGACTCCTAGACCTCAACCCCCTACACCCCAACCTACCATTCCTGTGAATGAGCCTACCAATCAACCGTCTTTCTCGGGTGTCCGAACACATCTAGATAGGGGTAAAGGTGTCTATATTGCTACACCCTTTCACTTTGGGGATCATCTAAACTTCACTAAATCTACTGTGTGATACCCCGAATTTTAGAACAATATTTTTCCCTCGTTCTTTTAAAATTTTGATTTCTTTCTTTTGTCTTGTTTTAACACATTATTTTTTTTATTTGGACACTTTAAATTTAAATCAAAACCCTAGTTTTACTTGTGACTAAAAGGTTGTTATGTAATTGAGTTTATGTATAACAATACATATTTTATTATAGGTAATTATAGTGATTGGGTGATTAGTGGAGCAATTGAGGTATAATTAGGTTTTTAGAATATATCAAGTATGTAAATTGTGGAGTAAAGTGGTAGGATTGTGAATTTAATTGGGTCATAGTGTGACTTTTGGTTAATTACAAGTTGTTAGACTTCCCAAAGGTTCCATGATATTCCTAAGCTTAATTTTGATTGGCTAATCAAAAAGGTAGTGGACTTTGACCAAGGGACTTAGTATTAATCTTCTTAGCAAGACCAAAGCCAAAGAAACAAGGTAAGTTTCGGCCAACTCTTGGGAGAAAAGAGGAAAGGAACAACCGAGAGAAACAAGAGGAAACAAGAGAAAAAAATTCTGGTTTTGTGCAACCCATCCAACAAGCTTGGGAGTTAGAACAAAAGAAAGCTAAGGAACTTGGTTCTTGAAGTGCAACCTTGTGAACCCACCTTTGGAAGGTAAAACAGCCTTGAACTTTTGTAAAAACTTATAGCAATTGAGTAGATATGTTGATTTTGATGTTGTAAGATGCTAATAAGGGTTAATGATGGTTTATATATCACTTTTGTGGGTTTGTGTGGAAGATTTGGTGATTTCTATGGTGGTTTGAGAAAATTCCAGAATTGAGATTTCTTATGGTTCAGTTCTGCCCGTTTCTGTTTGAGTATGTTAGAGACCGAATTAGCCTTAGCTTAAAACATGAAAGTTGTATATAATGATATTTTATAGTTGCCTGCAAAATTTCAGCCCAATATGAGTACTGTAACTCGTGAAAAGATAAAAATACCTTGACTGCCATAGGAGTAAAGTCAGTGGACAGTTTTAACAGTGCACCAAGTTGGTTGCATTTTTTCACCTTGATACTTACTGAACTAGCATTTAGTGAAAACACAAAAGTTGTAGTGCTATGTCTTAGCTTTCCAACACCCCTAGAATCACCTCGTTTGGACTTCGGTAGCCTGAGTTATGGTTGTTTACGCATAATGCATTTAACTAGCCCGAATGTGAGATTTTGGTTCTGTAATCCGGACTTTTGACTTAGATACATTACAAACTGGACTGAGTTGTCTTCATCAAAGTTGTAGCACTCTGTCTTAGCTTTGAAATGGTATAATTTCACCCCAATCTGATAAGCGTATCTTTGGTTGTGGCCGTTACGCTAAGCGATGGCAAATCTGTCTTTTGGTTTATAACTTAAACTTCATTTCCGGACATTTTCCTAGTTTGATTTCGTACTTGTATGACTTTGGGGCTTTATTGTGATTGAGTTGAGATGTGATTTGTAATGTCTTGTAGGATGGAAAATAAGGAATTTAAGGGAAAGTGTTGTCCAATTTTTGAGAACGTTTAATCGCTGTGAGTTTGGGTTAATTCTTGGTAGAATGAAGAGCTTTGACTTGATTGAGGAAAACTGCCTATGATGGATGAGGATTAAGAGCCGTGGTTGGTGAGTGACCTAAACTATTTCCAAAGCTCCTTATGAACTGTTTCTTGCATTATTTACTCGATTACATATCATGTGTGCTTGCATGTAAATTCATGACATGATTTGGCTCCAATGAGTTCTTGGAAAGTCTTGTGCTGAACACCAACGTTTCCACCACTGTTTACTTGGAGCAAATGGCTCCCTATCACTGTTTCACTGTTACTGGATCAATTTGAGCGTTGGATGTTTAGGTACAATGATTTCACTGGCTCACAAGAGCAATAAACGTATATTTGATTACTGATTCATGACATCATTGAAATGAACTATTGAGAAACTGATTTGATGACTGCTTTTACTGGTTACTCGCTGAGCTTTTAGCTCACCCCAAAACATTTTATTTCCCCTCCACAGAGCTCGAGGCGAAGGAAGCGCTTGTATTACGTTATTCGTGTGACTGGATGGCTTATATCTTGTATAGTTTAGATTTGGGCTCATTTGTGTAATAGTTGGGCCAGTGTGGCTGTTTGGAATTGAAATGGATGTATGTGTACGTTCGACGCTTAGAATTAGTTTCCGCTTCGCTTATGATATGTTAATTTGAGGAACATTTGATGTATATTTGAGATGTATATTGTATTTGAATTGAGGATTGGAGTAAGTGAGTGAGTCCCGGCGAGAGCTGGGTAGGCGGTCCGCTGAACCCTTTGGTTTGCCTTAGGATGAAGTGGGGCAGTCACATACTGATAAATAGCGATATGTTGTGTGCTCCGAGCGGCATATCATCCCCTGCAAATGTTGTGACAAACTTACCATGGATGCACTGGGTATAAGGGAAGAGGTTGAGCGGATATTTACCGTCATTGATTGGCGACCTTATCTTGATATTTTCGGTCCAACTTTTATCGAACTAATTAGAGAATTTTACTCTACTTTTGAATTCGACTTGCCCACGGGGTATACTGTTGATGCCCCAAATGTGATTTACTTCCGTCTAATGGATCAAGAGTTCAATTTCTCTATTACTTAGTTTAATTTGACATTTGGATTTATTACTCGAGAATATGTTGAGACCAGAGAGTACGCTGAGAGTGCTTGTGACTACGTAGAATCATTTTTCTCATGCTACCCCAAAATTTGGAGGGAAATGTCTATTGACGGGGACCGTTACGACCCTTCTAGATCGAGGAGTTCTTATCTTAAGAACCCTAGTTTTCGATTTGTTCAGCAATTCTTGGCCTACAGTTATTCAGGTCGCAAGGATAGCCCCAGTATACTTTCTAGACTTAAGTTCTTCTTTATCTGGTATATTAAACACAATATTAAGGTGCATTTGGGATGTTGTCTAACATCTCAATTTAAGACTGTTTTAACCAAGAGAAACAAACCCCTGATACTCGGATCATATATCACATACCTGGCAGTTCGACTAGAGGTTCTTAATATTCAGAACCACGATCTCCAATTGGCTTTTGACATGAAATTTTTGGATGAAAATTGTCTAGAAAAAATGGGAGTTATAGAGTGGGTTGATGATACCCTCCGGTTTACACTCCTGGGACCCATTCGAGCATTAGGACGACGCTCATCTACACGAGCAGGGTCCTCTTCAGCTCCTGGATCTGCCGATGACACTGTCGGACCCTCTTCTTCTGTACCTCCTCCACTCTAGCCTCTGATGCTGAGTGGCGACACCTGCGAGCACAAGTTCACCACGTAGATGAGTGGATGACGAATATCACCAATCAAGTGGCACAGATGTCTCAGAATTTGGCCGCCTACTTCCACCATATCGGCTTCACTCCGCCGTTCCCACATATCCCATAGTCGGTCGGGACCCTCCACCATGTATTAGGGGAAGTTTCATTGTCCTATTTGCTTTATTTACTTTATGATCTCCATTGAGAACAATGTCGGATTTAGGTATGGGGGGGAGCTGTGGTACAGCTAGTAGTTTTAGTTTTTAGATGTTTTTTTCTTTATTTCTTGTTATTTGTTCTATTTTTCTTTTATTTTATTTTTTTTGCTTTATTAGTGATCAGTATTTCTGTGACTACTAAGGATTGATGATGGTGGATTGACTCTAATTCTCCTATTGTCAAGTTGTAGTAATAAAAGTGTATCAAGTTAATTCAATCAAATCCAGAAATATCTCTTTCGTGAAAATCGATGATTTTGTGACTCTTATGATTTTTTGTTAACTTTTCTTGGCATAGGGAATAACTGCTCAACATTTTCTTATGTGAATTGGTCCAATTATTAACCTTAGTTCTCCATGTTCGAGGAATTGAGGCTAGCTGTTGTTATTTTATATGATATCTTGCGTTATTTTGGTGCCTGATTGTGAATAAATTCAGCTATACTCCGCTAGTTATTACTACTGAGTAATCGGGGGTCTTCACCAAAAGTGTCGATCCTCACGTCTAAAAGTGATAATATCTATAACTACGTGGTCTTATAGCGATGGAAGCTAAGTAATCGGGTTTCTTCATCTGACAAATGTTGGAGTTCACGTCAAAAGGTTCTAATGGATAGAGACTAAATCTATTATTATTAATATTCAAGAACAAAATAAAAAGAAAACAAAAAATGTGAAACCTGTGTAAATGTTGAGATTTTGGTTAATAGTTGGACCGTTTGCTGATAAATATTGATCGACCATTCCTTTTTCTTAAGAATAGTTAGCCATAAATTGGAAGGGTCTGTGGTTTAGAAGCTAACCGGGGTGACGTTTCTTAGATCTCGACCATTGATACTTGATATGTATTTCCTCGATATCTTGGCAATAGGCGAATGAAGTGATAGCCACTGTCGGGAATTGGTGTGGGTTTGTTGTTCTCAAACATGAGAACAAGCATGGTCTAGGTGTGGAGGGAATTGATAGGTTGTAATTTTATCATTTATTTTATAATTAATTCCCTTCTATTATCTTACCAAATGTGCGTTATTGGGCAGATTTTATTCACTTTTGAAAATTTGTACTGATTGCAGGGAGTTGGAATAAAATATGGTAAAAAGACTCAAATTCCTCGCTACATTTGCTAATTGATACGGGACATCTAGAGTTGAAAACCGGGGTCACAAAGTCTGCCAACAGATGCAATTGCTGGCCATATGTCCTCGGTGAACATAGATATGCAGGATTAATTCCTATGGCAATAAATAAAAGAGTTTGAGTAGTAGTAGGAAAAGGGGAAACCAAGTTATAATTGTTTCCTTATCTGATGATCAAAAGACGGTAGACTAGGAGCTATTGTTTTGGGAATCTTCGCTTTTCTTTTGTTTTGGTAGCTTTTCAAAAGGAAAAAGTCAATTGAGACTAGGAGATTACACTTAGCCTTTTTTTGGAGAGCTGGCTGCCACAAGCAGGAGAGAAGGAATCTAGCTTTTGGATTTTTTGGCTATTTTTTCCTATCTTGCTGATTCCATCGTATGACTATCCCAAGAAAGAAAAACCATTAGTCATTCTTTTGACTTTGTAGTTTTTAATTGTTCTTATTCCATCGAATTCAATCATTTCAATTGAGGATGATGCACTCAACAATTATCTCTGCAATTTTGCATGAGATTATTCCAATTATTTCTCTTTTTCTAGTCAAGGAACAACGAAAGCTTTGGTTCATCTAAAAATTGTGAGTTATAATTAATTTTAATTAATTTTATTAATTTCTCTTATTTACTAGTATTTACATATTCTCTAATTGTAGTGCTTATGGTTGTTTTATTAATTGAGTATCTTGGGCCCGGACATTGAATTAATTTAGCAACCTAATGTCAATTGGAGCGTTACTAGAGTAATTATTTAATTACTCTAAAATAGTGACAACTGGCATGATTGGATTTGTGTCAGGAGAATATGCAGGTTAATTTAAAATAACCATGGTAGTGTGTTATTTGGTTAGAGTCGGACTATTAGAGGAATTAAATCTCGTACATAGGACTATTTCTCATTTAGAGTAGTGATTAATGGTCGTACTTTAATCACCGACACGGTAAGAAGGAATTGACTATCATCGCTTGTTTGGCAGTTATAACTTATTTATTAGTTAATAATTGGAATTACCTTTGCATTGATGATCAATTAGGTGAACCATTGCTGAAGTTATTTCTTGGCTAGTGTTTCGTTATTATTAATTTGGTTTTAATAATTTGTCACTTAATTTTTAGTTGGCTATTTATTTTTATTTGAACCATTTAATTATTGCCATTTTTATAAAAAAAATCCCTATTTGTTAGTTTGAATTTCAAAAGAGACAAATATCCCCAATCCCTGTAGATTCGACCATGTTTATCACTATCTACAGAAATTATATTTTGTTTGAGTAGATATTTATTATTACACAGGCTCGACAATCTGTCAATTAGCCGTAACATCAGTTGAGAGGTTCAATAGATCACTTAATACAAAAAATTTAGCAAAGCTAGCTAACTATTACCCAATAATAATTGATATGGACAATCCTGACTGGCGCCCCATTATGCATCTCCCATTGGAATTAATATCCAAATAACTACAGTTAACATCGCCACTAGACTTGGAAAATTGTCCAAAAAATCAAGGGAGAATCAGACCAATCCTTCCTCACATATCACTGATATAAAAATTTAGTTCGTTAAAATGAAAATGATTAGTTTTAGTCCCTAACAAACAAAAAATAATCACATTTAGTCTATTTTCACTTTTTTGAGCGGATTTTAGCCAAAACTTACCGGGCCCACATGACGTGCCTAATTTTTAAAGGATAAGAATGGTAAACCACCTTGTCCAGAAATGTGAGGGACGAACGGTGCAAAACTTTAATTAAACATTCATCAAAAAATACATAACTAACCCACCATTACTAACAATTCATCTCAACCCAGAACAACCCTAATTGCAAACTGCCAGCAGCTAATTGAAATTCATTTGAAGGAATTTGCTGATTGAAATGCCAAATGTGTTGGGTTCAGAGACAATGATGCAACAAGCGCTGGCAGACTCGGCTATCTTGGCTTGATCGATGGATGTACCTTCTATAATTTCTCCACCTTCATGCATTTGGGCCATCTTGACTTTGATGGAGAATGAGTTCTTCTTGCCTTCAGTAATTGCACTACCACTGTAGACCGTAACAGCACCATTGTTGGCCATCATTGCAAGTGTTCGTAAAATGGCTGAATGAAATGTCTGACTGGCTAGAAATTGTATGTGACTAGTGTTAGGATACGAAGTATGAAAAAAAGGATAAAATGATCGAAGAGCTTAAAAAGAAGATTAGGGAAATCAGAAATAGGGCGTTGAAGTATGGTTCAAGAAGCTTCTGATAGGTTATCGTGTTAGGCTCATAGGAGGAAAATTAGACAATGTAGAAAGTTTCAATGTCTACAGACTCCAGGGAATGTGCTTTACTATGCTTGCCTGCTTCATGTACCATCTATGGATTACCTTTCTTTTCTTTTTCTTTTTTTTTTTTGCATTTCTCTTTTACAATAGATTTGCTTGTTATTTTCTTGTCTTCAATCACCAATTTCTTGCGAATGAATTTCTATCAACTAAGAGGAGTTTACAATTAGGGTTCATTTTGGGTTGATATGAATTGGAGATTTGCAGGTAATCACTATAAGAAAATTGGTCTTTTGTGACAACAAAAAGTCATCACTAAAAGCCAAAAAGTCGTCATTATACGATATAGTGACAGCTTTTTCCATTGTCATATGGTTGTCACAGATTCTGTCACAAATGGGTCCATGTGAGAACCCTTTGAAAGTCGTCACAGAATCCTGTTATTCAATGACGAGGACAAAGTCGTCACTAATGGATATTATTTTGTGACGACTTTTCTTGTCACTGTTTCACCTATGTTTTTGTCATAGATGTAGAAAAAGTCATCACAAATTTGAAGTTTACAGTGACGACTTGAGTTTGTCACAATCAGTCCTATTACTTAGTGACAGAAATAATCGTCACTTAGTGAAATTGCATGTTACTGACAACCTTTCAAATTGAGGAGCTGAAGGTTGTCACTGAGCTTTGTCTTGAAGACTTGAAATTGACCATTACGAATATAGCATTGCTTTAGCATTTCCAACAAATTATAGCAGAACATTCAATTTGATAAAAGACCAAATCAATGTAGAATGGAGCCACAAATCATATATATGGCCATAAATGTCTGTAAATTCATCAAAACAAAAGTGAACCACAAATGTTGGGTCCCAAAGCCCATATAATAAGTTCAAGTAGTAATGACCAATACATATCGTTCCAAAAAAAAGAGTACTAGATTTCTAAACTAAAGCATAGACCACAATACCAATGTCAGATTTCAACAATCTTTATCATCATATCCAACAGCCTCCTCATGATCAATATTAAATTGGGCTGCAATGATCGATATTAGTTTTAATCAGTTCATTGTATCCAAACTTAAAACAGGATAAAAAAATTTAAGCTCTTCCTTCAGTCATAAACACTGAATTCATAAAAATGAGGCCCAAAAATAAGATACAAAGAAAGAAATATTGGAAGCCATATGCACCTGCAAGACAATGTATGAATCACTCGAGTAGAATTTACGATGATCAGATTTTCGTAAAGGAACTAATTGAAAGTTTTCAATTCTCCAAATCTCTGTCCCTCTATAGCAAAAGTTAAGTTCAACCAAAAAATGGTATGGTCAACATAAAAAGATAGTTAGCAAAAACGGAACCAGCAAAGACAAATATGCAAAATCTATGAACGTGTTCGGATTGAAGATTATTTGGAAAGGTTTTTCATGTTAGTATAGTAGCAATAAAAGGAGTAACAGATATTGAAAGATCAGTATAATCATCCACTGCAGTTTTTCAACAAGGATACATTCTCTGACCAGCTTTCTAAAATGCAGGTTCTAAAGCTTCTTGCAGCCAACTCTTCGAAGAAAATTGTGAACAAGACTTTTAAAGCCTATAGGTCCAGTAGTCTTCAAACTCTGAACAGTGACTACACAAAACAAACAGCAGCATACAGGTTTAGGAAGAACAGAAACAATATCAAGTCAAAAGTCAAGTTATATATCATGATTTTAGTGAACAATGCTAAGTATATATCAAAAATTACTTTAAACAAATAGCATCGACCATCAAGAACATGAAAATGTTGTCAATTTGGTGACTTAAGAAACTAAACTCATTCTAAAAATGGGAAAAGAAAACAAACTGGAACTTAGATGTCACAGATGTTCTAATCTTCAACAAGAACCTAGATGTTTTTCTCAGTACCTTCAACAAGCAAATCATTCTTTGCAATGATATAATTCTAGATCACTAAGCCATTTTGTAGAATAACAGACTAACAAATCTGTAGTGTAACTTGCTACCTTCAAATGAACTTAGAAACTACATGGAACCAGTTATGCTTCTACGCATATCATGCACGACTCACTCGTTTTATGTCTGTCATTTAATAGCAGCAGATTCAAACTGGACACTCAAGTGAGTGGCATCTCATCAATCCGATCGTAGTCAATGAAGAGTTGGGCTGCAAATTCAGAAGACATACAGCCGAAATGGTCACCAATAGGTCCCCTTATTGCGCTTAATGTTATGCCTCCTTTTTTGCAAGATGTGATACATTATTCAAAAGGAAATACCGATATAGTTTCAACATCAAATGAAATCATCGGATGCACGCAGTGCAATAACCTCTAAATGAAATCTTTGATGTTGCATTAACTTGGTTGCTCAATAAAATAACTTTACAAACAAATCCCCTATAAAGAAGCAAAAGAAAAAAGGGAAAGAAATAAAAGTTCAAGTTAGGATAATCTTGAGACTCCAACAAACTAGACCAAATTGGAATCCACATCTTTTGGAGGCTATGAATCATATCAAAAACAACTTGTCTAAGATGACATGCCACAGGATAGCTTCAAAATCTTTAGAGTTAATTAATAAGAAACTTCAAAGTACACTTACATGTATTGTGTCAGAAACACCACTATCATTAGTCATCGTTTGAGCGAGTTTGAGCACTATACTCTTCAAATAAACATGCAACATCTCTCTTACAAGCAAACATCACAGATTAGGTTGCATTTCAGAGTGAAACACTATGAAGAAAATTTAGGTCTACATAGCATGTAAACATGCATTATAAGAGCTAATTACCTGTGCAAATGTATAAGACATTTGCCGCAGAATTATGAGTTAATGCTGCTATGTCAAAACAGAGTACATCATTTTCAAAACAGAGTCCACTTTGTGCATACAGTGCAAAAGCATTAATGTGCAGATGATGGGTAGAATTGATCTATTGGTCGAGAATGAAGATCAGAATTGGAACATGTTTCTAGTTAGATTATGTTTGTTAACAGCAACTGATTGACTTTTCCATAATCAACTAGGGAAAAAGCAGAAGCCATCTAGAAAAAGCCCACGTTTAATAAGGAAAAATAAAATATAAAAGCATAGTTTAAAGAAGTTACAAATACCTAACAAGTAATGGAAAACTAGAAGAATAGAGGTATAAATGCCCCTAATTGTCTCTTGTAAAGCAGCTGCAATAATGGCAATGTTAATGCTTATAGATACATCAATGAATCAAAACAGAAACCAAAGAAATCATTCAAGAAACCAGTGTAGAATCTACAAGTATACTTGGAAATATTGCCATGAGATTGTATGAAGTAAAGCATATAGCAAAGACAATAGCCAATCCAGCAACCTGCACCCAGCAGAATATTACTTAAGATAGTTAAAATCAAAAAGTCAATGATTAACAACAGAAAAGAAAATTTTCTCTATCTGAACTTGTCATCAGAAGCAACCATTAACAAATAAAAACATCAGAAGCAGCCATTCACTATTTGAAGACATAATTTTAGTACAAATTAACCTTATGTCCGGGCAGCTGATACCATGCACTACTTACTCTTTTTCTTTTCCCTTCACTTTAGCTTAGCTGATGCCACCCATTAGTTGTCATGCAAATTGTGTTTTATGTAGGATTGTTGGTTGATGTCTATGGTTATGTAAAATGATTTCATTTTACACTCTTGACTCAGTTGATTTTATACTACTAATTTTATCAGATATAACTATAAATTCCAAAAATGGAACTTATTCTAGCAAAGCTATGCAGAGAAAGTTTATGTGAATTACCGCATACTACAAGCAGATTGCCTAAATCCCTACTACCACAACTCTGGCTAAACTACTACTTTATTCGTAATGTCTTATTTAACTGTATAAGCCATTACAGATTGGTTTATTCTGGTCCCTTAATAACTTCTCTAACAAATACAACTACAGGGTGGACAACAATGCTCTTCTACTCCAAAGCTAACATTTATTTGTTGCAGAATCTTTCACGTTCAGTTGGTAAATCCAGGTCAAAATCTCTAATTCAACAAGGAGGAAACTTAAAAAACTATGGTAAACTCTACTGCAACACTAAACGCCATAACACACAATAAAACAATCATAACAATAACATGAATTTATCACTTTAGGAGTTTGTTTCTCCACATCAGAGTAAACAATGTCTAACTAGTGTTTGGTAATGGTAAGTTTATACAGTTAACTTCTAAAGTCAAAGGTCATAAATTAAGATTACACAATCTGCCTCACTTTCACTTACCAACAGGATAATCCACTCGCTTTGCATATCTTCTCATTCCCTCAATATCTAGAAGTCGTCAAACTGATCAAAATTTCTTCTAAGCTCTTAGAAACTAAATATCGAATTGGCTCCCAAAAGGATACTTGACTTGTAGAATATTAAATCATTATTACCCCAAAATCAGTTGTATGTAAGCCATTATAGTATATAACTACTCTTACAAATAGAATCAGAACTAAAAATTACATGAAAAACAGCACATGTTATTAACTTTCTCCAACAATTATAATAAATCGCTATCAACTACACAAAAAAGTTTCAATTTTTAACAAATCAAACTCATAAAAATAGTTCGCTACAAGTAAAATTTCTACATCCAAAATTCAAACATGAGTTTTCTCAGGGGTTCTGGATAGTTCGTTTCACAAAGGAAAGCTTCCCTTCCACTTCATTTCACTCTCACAATTCTCTCAATCCCTCACCATTGAAAGATTAAAGCGGAAGATTGGGCCCATAAACTCAAGATTCAGCTCACTCGACCTATATTTGATAGAAAATATCAAAATTAGATGAAAAAATGTAACAGATTATTTACCTCAAATTATGCCGTGACAACCTTAGCTCTTGTTTCCTTAAGATTCAGTCTTCGAACTCTGGCTTTCCCCCAAAATTCATGGTCAATTTTCTATGTTCTTGCCAGCAAGCAAGTGCTGCCCCGAGTTAAGGATTTTTGCTATCTACAACTCCACTAAAGCCACCCAAATCTTTTGCGTAGCTCAAATTACGGATGAAAATGGTGGGTTAAAATGATTTTCTAGATAATTTCAGCAAGATGATAGTGGAGAGAAGGAGAAGATGTAGTGTCCGAAGTTGGCAAGAAGGGGGAAAGCAAGTTTTGTCAGAAATTTTTCTAAGTGTTATGAGTGTTTTTGTTTAACTCTTGCTAAAATGACGTCGTTTCTGTTTCTTTTGTTCACCCACCTCTACTCTTTCAATTTTCAGCTTCCCGCTTCCCTTTTAGCTTCAACCAAAAAATAACACTTTCAAGTGACTTTTGTACAAACTATTTGGACCTTTCTTTACAAAAACAACGTCTTCTCTAATATTTCTCTTTTTCTTTTTCCCATCTTTGTGTAATTAAAATTGTTTATTATTTGGATTTTTTAGCTCACAAGTTGTATTAAAATTTTGAAATATGAAAATTTAGTGTTTTTTTGATAATTTTTTTACTAACATAGGTTTTTTTTTATCTCTACAAAAAAATAATGTTCAAAAACTAAAAAGCTTATTAAAAATATGTTTATGATTCAAAAAAAATCTTATAATGTAAATATTTTTTATATCAATTTAATAATTTTATCAATTATGTACGAATTATGGTCTGACAGGACCTAAGAATCTGTTTAATTGATCAAATAACCAAAATAGTTTGCTAATACATGCATGAATGCAATTGAGGAATTGAATCCTATAGTCGTATCTAGGGTTATTTTTTGGTTAGGGAAATAGTTAACGCTCGTACCTTGACTATTGAAAAAGTAAGAAAAAGTTGGTTGTCTATCGCGTGTATGACAACTATAACTGATTTATTAATGAGTAATTGAATTATCATTGTATCGATGATCAGTTGAATGAATCGTGTCTGAAAAGTTACACATTTCGCTAGAGTCGTACTTGTTATTGATTAATTCCTATTTATTTTCGTTAGTTGTTTTATTAGTTGGTTAATTAGTTATTTTATATTTTTTAAAAATTTCCCATATTCTGAGCTTTAGAAGAAACGAATTATCCCCAATCCCTGTGGATTCGACCCTATTCTATATAAAATTTATATTTTTCTTGAGTAGGTAATTATTATTGTACAGGTTCGACAACCTGTCAATTTTTGGCGCCGTTGTCGGGGGACTGACGTTAGTTAATTCGTTTTCTTTTTGAGTTCATTTTATTTTTGAATTTCTGAATTTTTTACTTCTCTTTCTAGATTTTATGTCCCGTTCCTTTTATACAGGTGAATTAATTTTCGACCCTGAGATAGAGAAGATTGCGCATAGTGCCATCTCAAGTGATTCTGATCAAGAAAACGTTGTTATGGCTAATGCTTGAACTTTAAGGAAATTCGTTGTTCCAAACTTAAATCAGCAGATATTATGCATTATCTTTCCAAATTTAGATAATAATACCCCTTTTGAATTCAAGTCTAGTCTAATTCACCTTTTACCTTTTTTCATTATTTTTCAGGTGAGGAGCCCTACAAGCTCTTGCAGGAATTTGATGTAGTATGCACAAGTATGAAACCCCCCGAGATTACCGAGGAGCAGATAAAAATGCGAGCATTTTCCTTTTCCCTCAAAGACGCAACAAAAGATTGGTTGTATTATCTACCACCAGGTAGTATAACAACCTGGGACTAGTTAAAGAAGAAATTTTTGGAAAATATTTCCTTGCGTCCAGAGCCGCCAGTTTGAGGAAGGAAATATGTGGCATTATTCAGCATCCGGGAGAGTCTCTCTATGACTACTGGGAGAGATTCAAGAAGCTATGTCTATATGTCCCCAATACCAGATTAGCGAGCAGCTTCTGATTCAATATTTCTATGAAGGTTAGCTATAGATAGATAGAAGTCTTATAGATGCTACCAGTGGAGGTGCTTTGATGAATAAGACCCTTCAAGATGCTTGGGAATTGATAGAAAGATGGTAGAAAATTCTCAACAATTTGGCATAAGGGAGGATGTCCATACTCGTCGAGTAAATGAGGTAAATGTCTCATCAATTCAACAACAAATATCTGAATTAATTTCGGTTATTTGACAGTTGGCTGTAGGAAAATTGCAGCAGGCCAAAGTATGTGGTATTTGTAAGGACAAGAGTTGTTCAACAGATTGGTGCCTAGTGTTACAAGATGAAGGAGTTGAACAAGTGAGCATGACTGGCAACATGCCCACGCCTCGTAGGTAGTATGACCCTTACTCCAACACGTATAATCCGAATTGGAAAGACCATCCAAATTTCATCTATGGAGGCAACAAGCAGCAAAATTCTTTTCCCAATAGGCAACAAGGTTTTCAGTCGCGGTACCCCTCCAAATCCCAATCTCATTCATCAAATGCTGACATGTCTTTGGAGGATATAGTCAAGACATTGATTGCCAACACCACGCAACTCCAACAAAATGCCATTCAATACAAACAAAGGACGGACACGAGCATAAGAAACATAGAAAATCAGTTGAGTCAGATGGCCTCTACACTACATTGTTTGGAGTCTCAAGAGAAAGGAAAACTTCCATCTCAGCCTGAAGTTAACCCAAAGAACGTGAGTGCCATGACCCTCAGAAGTGGAAAAGAAATTAAAGGGCCTATAGTTCTAAAGGATAAGAGCCAAGATCCAACTCAAAAAGAGATAGAAGATGAAAGGTGTGAATGGACATCTACAATAAGCAAATTGATTTCTCCAATTTATGAAGAATTGTCCTCACAGACCATCATCGACCTTAAGGAAGATGAGAATGCAATCATTCTAACAAGTGACATAGAGTTGCAAAAATCTCAAGAAGAAGGATTTAAAGTTGAGAAGGGAATTGAAGTGCAAGAAATGAAATCCCAACATCAAATCACTCAAGTGAATGAATCCGGTGAACAATTTTCAAATACGATGACATCTCCTCCATTCCTTAATCAACATTCTCCTGACTCTTATTCTTTAATTCCTATTAGCAAGATTGACTTTATTATATCAGAATGTTTTGAGTTTCATGACAGTAATAAGTTAAGAGTTGCGATGACAAAATATCTTGAACAAATAAGTATGCGTGATGGAGGAGTGAGGGAAGAATTAAGATTATTGTTAACTTGTTTGACGCCATCTACTAGTCCATGGAAGACCGTAACTCGTGTGCTAAAAAAATTACTCTATTTACATGGGCTATAGGGATTGTGTAGAAGATGAATCACTGAAACGAGGTACAAAATTTTATCCTCCCTAAACAAACATGACAATGTCTAGCCAACGACGTTAAAGAAAGACACTTATTGGGAGGCAACTCAATTTCTTTTAGTTATTTCTTCAGCTTTATTTCATAGTTTCAATATGTTTTCTTAGAATTTTTCCAGATTTCTGGTTTAATTTTTCGTTTTTGATGATTAGTAGGGGCCCCCCTAACATGACGTGCCCGTGTCAAGTCACCTGGAGAGCTCTTTTTTCGATCCTGGAGCGGACTGACTAACATGACAAGCCCACGTCAACACGGCGTGTGGTAATGAGCAATTCTTGAACTTCTCATCAGAAGGGTTTCTACCTTTATGACGCGCCCGCGTCAACCGAGCACGTTGTAACCTTCAATTCAACGATTTTTCATCAGAAGGGTTTCTACCATCATGACGTGCCCACGTCGTATCCTATGGAAGGGTAAAAACAAAACGAGACAAAAAAATTTTTCTTTTCCTTTTCCTTTTCTTTTTCCCTTTTCTTTTTTTTGTCCTTATCTTTCTTTCTTCTCTCTTTCTCTTTTCTTCTTCTATTCCTTTCCTTTTTCTTTCTTTCTTTCCTAGGGAAGGACACAAGACCACAACTTTAGGATCTCAAATTCCACCGCTACCCGTCGATTGCCGTTGCCGCCACCAACGAGATCTACATGCCCTTTTACTCGTCACCCGTAACTGTCCACGGACCCCCTCAATTCTCACGAAAGTTTCGTTGTCCCTTCTACTTCATCTTTTGATTCTTTATCTTTTACATTGAGGGCAATGTAATATTTAGGTGTGGGGGGAGTAGTATATTGGAAAAATTAAAATATAGGCATTTTTGTTGGAATTTTTTGTTTGATTTTTTATCGAATTTTATTCAATTTTTCCTTTCTTTATGCATACTTGTGGTTGTTCCTGATAAACGATGGTTAGACGTCTCAAATTTTTCTATTGCAAAGATTTTATATTCTAAATTGTTAAGTATGACATAGTTAAATCTAATAGTATCTCTTTGGTGAATATTTGAGATTTTGTGACTTTTGCATTTTTGGGTTAACTTCTCTAAGTGTTGTAAATATATGTCTAGCATTTTATTGTGCAAATTGGTTCAACTCTTAATCTTAGTTCTCAATATTTAAGAAATGAAACGGATTTTTGTGATTTTTAATTTTAATATGGTGCTTATTTATGAACAGTATTTGGCTATACTTCGCTAGTATTGTTGTCTAATAACCAGAGATTTTCACCACAAGTGTCGATTTTTGCGTCAAAAAGCAACGATAATTATGAGTATGTGATCCTTTAGGGATAAAAGTTGAGTAATCGGGCTCCTTCATTTAGTAGATGTCGGAGTTCACGTCAAAAGACTTGCATGGCTAAGGACTAAGATTTTTCCCTAAAAAAAAGAGAAGCAAAAAATGAGAGCTCAAGTATGGGGATATTTTTTAAAAAATGAGCTAATAGTGAAAAATGTGGAAGTGTTTGAATCAATTGTTAGTCTGCTGATCCATGAGTTTAATGTTGAGATTTGCTTAATAGTTGAACCGTTTACTAGCGAATGTTAGTTGAATATTTTATATTTTTAGATTAGTTAGTCATAAATTGGAAGAGTCCTTGATCTTGAAAGCTAACTAGAGAGATATTTCTTACAAATTATCACTAATACTTGACATGTGTTTTAATTGTATCTTGGCAATAGAAGATTTGAACAATAGCCATTGTTTGAATTTGATTGCTTGATTTGTTGTTCTCATTCTTGAGAACAAGCATGGTTTAGGTGTGGGGAAAATTGATAGATTGCATTTTTGTCATTAATTTTATGGTTATTTCCCTCTTTTATTTTACCAAATATTGTGTTAATTAGTGGATTCTACTTATATTTGGTAATTGTGCTGATTGTAGGGATTTGGAGCAAAAAAGAGTTAAGAACGTGAATTTTAACTAATTTATGTGCAATTCGGCGTGCGTGTGTCAAGGTCCACCTTGTATGTCCAAAAACTCGGGATTTTGCACGTGATTTTCAACCTTGAATTGGAATTGGTTTGAAGTCATGGAAGTCAGGCTTTGCGCCACAAAACTAGTCTCCTATTCCTATTAGGACACTAGTATAGTTAGCTATCTTGACTTTTTGAGACAATCTTTTTATCTAGTAGAAAGTTTATTTTATTTAGGAATCTACAAGATAGGAGTGATTGGCTAGTTTCTTGAGTAATTAGTACTTCCAAGAAGGCAACAATTGCCGTGACTATTCTGGGGCCAATTGGAACTTACTTTCATTTGGGTAGTAGTAGTTTAGTAGTAGTAGGAGTCTAGTTAGTAGCAATTTTCTTTAGTCGTTTCCTTATTTCTTTGTGAGGGAAGGAACCGTGACTCCTTGGGGAGGACAGCCGCTTGGCCTCTAGATTCTGCTGGCCTTTTCATTAGTTTTAGAGAAAAACTTATGCGATCAAATTCAAGGGAGTTTTGTGGATTTTCCTTAAGGATGTGTAGCTAAATCTCCATTTTCTAATCGAAGGTCAATTTGAAGATTCGGTTCCAAACATCTGTGAGATCGAATTATTTTACTTATTTCTTTTATTCATTGGTATTCATATGTTTTCTGGTTTAATTTCTTATGATTGTTTTGTTATTTGAATGTCAAGGGTCCGATATTCGAATTAACCTAATAATCTATTGCCAAAACCGATCTTTGGCAAGAGTGCCTCTGGGGTACTGAATTTCTACACCAACTCTATACAAAAATAGATTATCTACTTCGTCAGCAATTGCTGCTCTACCCGATCAATCATCAATGGAGTAAATTTGAAGATAATAGAAACGTAGAAACAGGGAGCTTTCGGATCTCACGGAATTCCAGCAAATTGCTTGTCCTTGTCGTGATCAATCTGAGATTTCGATTGGATTGATTCTGTCAGAATTATTCTTGCTATTTTCTTCTGTCTGCTTGAATTAATTTAGATGAATCTCTACCTAAGATTCTTGGGACATATGAGTTAAAGTCTTGCACATCATGTGTTTGAAAAAATGCCATAAGGAAAAAATGAATTAAAGTTCGGTTGGAGGAGATACTTTAGATAGGAACTTCCAAGGACATGGCTGTCTTCCAACATTCTGCTGGGGGGTGTCCCTTGCCTTCTCAGGCTTTCCAACGTAAAACCTTCGCTGCCCTTCTCTCAGAAGGATCACCACAGTCAGTTTTCTCTGTCAAAGCGGCATCATCAACTCATAAAGGGGAGCCACCACTACTATTTTCACAGGATGCCCTTGATAGGATTTCTACTCCCTACAAGTATGCCCTGGTGGGTAAGTTCTCTAGGGGCAGGCCAAAAATGGAGGGAGTGCACAAGTTTTTCCTCTCATTAAATTTAAGGGAAGCAGCATTTGTGGGTTTGCTTGACTCTAGGCATGTATTCATTAATCTGTCCAATGAAGTTGATTATCATAGGCTATGGTCTAGAAGCATTTGGTATGTCCATGGATTCCCGATGAGGGTCTTCAAGTGGTTGACGGCTTTTCATGTGGACAAGGAGCCATCGATCGTACCCATTTGGTTCCAGCTTCCTAAGCTACCAGTTCATTATTTCAACAGAGAAGTTTTATTTCAGATTGTCTCCACGCTGGGTACGCCATTGTTTGTGGATGTGGCAACGTCGGAGATGATGCGTCCAAGTTGTGCGTGGGTATGCATGGAGGTCGATCTGCTCAAGCCTCGACCATCATGTGTATGGATTGGCAACGGTGACCATGATGGATTTTGGCAGAGTTTCATACCAGAAAACCTCCCGCCATACTGTGCGTATTGCTTTTGGCAGGGGCATGGGGTGGAGGAGTGTCATGTTCTTCGGCCAGACCTCCATGTCACCAAAATTGAGGGTACGAAGCAAGAAAACACTAGCTCGCAAAAAATAGTGGTGCAACAAAGAAAATTAGGAGGAAACGAGGCTGACCACTCTGGACCATCAGTAGGCAGATGGTGGCAGTGCAGGTGCAAGTTCCTCACCTGCATGTGATCTCAGCGCTAGCGGAGAGGGCAAACACTGCGATGGAAGACAACCATAAAGAGCCTGCTGTGCAGGGGGGTGTGGAGGAGAGGCCGCCTCCATTGGTGCTGGCTGCGCCTGTACCTGGCCCGCAACTTGGTAGGGACGGTGAAGGGCCAGCTGGAGAAAGAGGTTCGACTCATTGGGGTGAGTTTACGATTATCGAGGGGGAGGAGCCAAGGGGTGTGGCCAGCCACGAACGTGAGGTCATCCTGAAGCACAGGGAGTGAGGTCCGGGGTGTCTACAAAGTCACCACAACTTCCGCAGCTAGTGGAGGGGCAGTTTGGAACCTTGGGTAAGATAACTCTTCCAGTGATAGAGACCCCACAACAACCAGCCAGTAGCGAATTACACTTGGAGTTGGGTAGCGTACAAATGACCGAAGGTTGCTTGGGTGAGGGGGCAACGGTACCAACCGGGGAGGATAGCGATGCAAATGATGACGAAGGGAGTTTGATCTGCCTCATGTGGCTGGAAATTTATCGCCAAGGTTGGTGGTAGTACTAGAGCTGACTCTGAATACTACCAGTATGGAGTTAAACATTGATTCCCTTGATGATAATCGCAAGCGGGGTAGGAAGGCAAAGGGGAATGGACTACGTGCTCGAATTCAATCAGACAGGCAACTCCGGTCCTCAACAAATATCAATAACTCATTCCAGGTATTACATAATGATTAATACGCTAATGTGGAATATTAGAGGGTTGTCAAAAGCGCCCAATCTGAGAAGATTGAAAAATATTATTCGTATGCATGGTGTTCAATTTGTCGCACTCTCTGAGCCAAAATTAGAAGTATCTCGAGTTGAGTCCATTCGCATGAGGTTATCTTTTGACTATGCAATTGTTAACGTTTCGGAGGATCTCTGGATTTTTTATAATTGCCCTTTTTGTTTGCTCCATTGTTGGTAATTCTAATCAGCATATTTCCCTATCTATTCAACACTCGTGGTTGTCGGGACCAATGATTTTCTCATTTGTTCATGCTTTGAGTTCGGTGGAGGGACGTCAGGATTTATGGAAAAAACTTTTAGCTGACAAACCTTATTCCCTGCCTTGGTGTATTAGGGAAGATTTCAATGTTATTGTAGATGCTCATGAAAAATGAGGTGGGAGACCATTCTCAGTTGCAGAGGGTATTGAATTTTTTACCTTCATAGAAAAGGCTGAGGTGTTTGTTGGAAAAGAATCAAAGAGATTTTATTAATTTTGTATCTTCCTACAATTCATTCTAATCTATATATATACAATTTTCTGGTACACTAAACAAGGAAAGTCTACATCTAATTCCCTTAATTTTGGTGACAGCTTATTCACCCTGATTTCCTAATTTACCTAAAATATCTCCTAAGATTACTCATTCAAGATTCCTACATTCACCCTGATTTCCTCCACTAATTTATCTCCTAAGATTACTCATTCAGGATTCCTACACTCCCCCTCAAGCTGGTGAATACAGATCTTCCATTCCCAGCTTGACAACACTCTCATGAAACATGTTGCTACACAGTCCCTTTGTCATCACATCTGCAAGTTGAAGTCCTGTCGGAACATATGGAGTACAAATCAGTCCACTTTCTAGCTTCTCTTTAATAAAGTGCCTGTCTATCTCTATGTGCTTCGTCCGATCATGTTGCACTGGGTTGTGAGCTATACTTATAGCAGATTTGTTATCACAGTATAGCTTCATCGGTTTGCTCCATTGAATCCTCAAGTCTTCTAGGATAATTTTAACCCACAATAATTCACATACCCCTGCTGCCATAGCCCTGAACTCTGCTTCAGCGCTTGACCTTGCTACCACACTTTGTTTCTTGCTTCTCCAGGATATTAAGTTTCCTCCAAGAAATGTACAATATCCCGAAGTTGATCGCCTGTCGACTGGAGACCCTACAAAGTCTGCATCTGTGTAAACTGCCAGATCAATTTCAGGACCTTTTTTGAATAGAATTCCATTCCCTGGATGTGTCTTTAAGTAATGAAGCACTCGATAAACTGCTTGTAGATTAACTGCTCTAGGATCATGCATAAACTGACTAATAACACTGACTGAGTAAGCTATATCTGGCCTAGTATGTGCGAGATAAATGAGTTTCCCAACAAGTCTTTGGTACATCTCTTTGTCCACTGTTGTATCTCCATGAGCCTCACTTAATTTATGATTCTGCTCAACGGGAGTTCCAACTGGCTTGCTCGCTGTCATGCCTGTTTCCTTGAGCAGGTCCATAACATACTTCTGTTGAGAAATAAAAATTCCCTGCCTTGATCGAGCCACTTCAATTCCCAGAAAATACTTCAATTTTCCTAAATCCTTTATTTCAAATTCCTTGGCTAGGCACCACTTCAAAGTTTTCTTCTCTACTTCATCATTTCCTGTCACTATAATATCATCTACGTATACAATCAAAACAGTAACTCCCCCGAAGGCTGAATGCTTGATGAACAGGGTATGATCTCCTTGACTTTGCTTGTAACCATTAGCTATCATTACCTTGGCAAATCGTCCAAACCAAGCACGTGGGGATTGTTTCAGCCCATATAATGCCTTTTTTAACCGACAAACCTTGTTCTTGTCAACCCCACTGAATCCCGGTGGAATGCTCATATAAATCTCCTCTTCTAACTCTCCATGAAGAAAAGCATTCTTCACGTCGTACTGCTGTAATTCCCAATCAAAATTAACAGCCAAGGATAGCAGAATTCTTACTGTATTCATCTTTGCTACCGGAGCAAACGTTTCCTGATAATCTACTCCATATGTTTGTGTGTATCCTTTCGTGACTAACCTTACCTTGTAGCGCTCTAAGGACCCATCTGCTTTAAACTTTACTGCATACACCCACTTACAACCCACTACTTTCTTGTTCTTTGGTAAATCAACTAATTCCCAAGTCCCATTCTTCTCTAATGCATCCATTTCTACTTCCATAGCAAGTCTCCATTCTTTCTTTGATAATGCTTCAGACAATGAGTTAGGAATAAAGACTGTGTTTAAGGTGGAAAGGAAGCTTTGATGGCTTGGGGAAAACTTCTCAAAAGACACAAAGTGAGACAATGGGTATAGGGGTCTTTTGGTGCATTCTCGGAGTTTTTTCCTTACAGCAATAGGTAGATGTAGGTCCTGGTCAGGGCTAAGAGGCTCAAGACAAGGTGATTTAGAGCTGGAAGAATGGTCGGTCGGTGGTGTAGAATTCAGATTTGATTCACTCATTGTTACCTCATTCCCGGAGCTTGGTTTAGAGGATTGTTCTTGGCTTGTAACCACGATGGGATCTCCTTTCCTTGCATACACTTGGTCAAACCGGAACCAGTCATAGATTTTACGATCTTCCTTTTTTTCTTCTACCACATCAGATTGAAGAATTGACTCTTGAAATTCAGATTTGAATGACTCAGATGTGGACAACTCTAAGGAGGGAAATTTTAACTCCTTATCTTCAAGTGTATCTAACTCTCCCTGAAGATAAGGAGTGATAAAATAGGGCTTATTTTCAACAAATGTAACATCTGCCGAGACATAGAGTTTTCTAGTAGGTGGATGATAACATTTGTAATCCTTTTGAGTAGATGAGTACCACACGAAGACACACTTAAGAGCACGAGGAACTAACTTCCCACGATTATGACTATGGACATGAACAAAGGAAGTACATCCAAAAACTCGAGGAGTGAGATTAAAGGAAGATCGAATATCGGGGTAGAATTTGGATAGATTCTCTAGTGGACTTTGAAACCCCAAGACCCTGGAAGGAATTCTATTTATGACATAAGTTGAGGTGAGTACAGCTTCTCCCCAATATGCTTTTGGCACACTTTGTTCAAACAGTAAGGCTCTAGTGCACTCAAGAAGATGTTGGTTTTTCCGTTCTGCCACTCCATTTTGTTGTGGAGTGGTAATACAGGATGATTCATGTATGATTCCTTCTTTTTGGAAAAACAGACTCAAGGTTTGATTGAAATAATCACGAGCATTATCTGAACGAAAGTGTTTTATCTTGGTGCCAAATTGATTTTGAATCATTGCATGAAAAACAGGGAAAATATGACTCAAATCAGACTTATTTTTGAGTAAATAGATCCAAGAGACTCTTGTGCAATCATCGATGAATGTGACAAACCACTTAGACCCTGAGATGTTTGGAATAGTTGATGGCCCCCAAATATCACTATGGATTAAAAAGAAAGGAGAAGACGATCGTTTATTACTGATAGGAAATGGTACACGAGTGTGTTTGGCATACTCACAAATATCACAATGAAAAGACTGAACATCAAATCCCATGAACAAGGAGGGAAACATTATTTTTAGTGCAGAAAAAGACACATGACCTAGACGTCTATGATGTAACCAGATGACATCCTTATTGAAGGGTGAAGACAATGTGGATAGGGCAGATTTACTAAATTCTGGTTGACTTGATGTATCCAAGTAATAGAGTCCATCATGCTCCTTAGCTAGTCCAATCCTCTTCCCCGAGTCCCGGTCCTGGAAGTCACAACAGGATTCATCAAATATAACAGAGCCAGCTAGATCTTTGGCAAGTTTTTTTACAGAAACCAAATTTGTACATAATTGAGGAACATGAAGAACATTTTTAAGAATCAAATTTGGAGTAACTTGGACATCTCCGATACCTGCCACAGTGGTTGTAGTACCATCTGCAACAACAATCTTTCTATTGCTAGGACAGGGGTTATAGGTTTTGAATTTATTTGAAATATGAGTCATATGGTCCGTAGCACCAGAGTCAAGAATCCAGACATTCCTAAGCTCATTGCCTAAAACACTAAACGCAAAAGAGACTAGAGCCTTACCTGAAAGTGTCAATGAACACATACCCGGATTCCTTGATTGAGAATTGTTAGTTGCTGGTTTGTCAACTGTCTCTAACATACTTTTAAGCTTCTCAATTTCCTCCATACTAAACCCTCCAAGCACTTGAGTTGGATCTTGAACCGACATATGAGCCTGCCTTTGCTGGCCACCTTTCTGTCCCCATTCACGAGTGGGTGGTTTCCCATGTAGTTTCCAGCATTGATCTATGATGTGTCGTGGTTTCTTGCAGTATGTGCACCACAACTCCTCCCGATTCTTCTGGCCACTTGTTTGATTGGTCTTGTCTGCAGCAACCTTGTTCAATACCAACCACTGAGGTTTGGAACTTAAAAGGGCTGAATTTTCTATTGAAGGTAGCTCTAACATAATACCCCTGCGACTTTCTTCTCCACGTACCTGGGATATTGCTTCTGTTAAAGAGGGAAATTCTGGCCTGCCCAAAATTTGAATTCGTACAAGATCGAATTCAGAGTTTAGGCCAGCCAAAATATCATAAACTCGATCTCCTTCTATAAACTTCTTGATAAACACTGCACATTTGCTACAGTTCAAATCAAGTGTCCTGTAATAATCCAGTTCCTGCCACTGGTTTTGCAGAAAATTGGCATATTCCGTCACTGTTTTTGTCCCTTGTTTTGCTCCAGTTGTCTTGGTCTTGATGTCATAGATAAGAGCTGCATCATTAACCTTGGAATATGTCTGATGAAGGGCATCCCAAATTGCCTTTGCTGTAGGAAGAAACATACATGTATCGCTGATTTCAGGAATCATGGAATTCCATAACCAAGACATGATCATTGAATCCTCTTGTTCCCATGCTTCAAACCCCGCCGTTTCACTATCCGGTGCTATTTCCAATAGATGACTCAACTTTCCTTTTCCTTTTAGGAATGTTCGAACCAATTGAGACCACTTCAAATAATTTTTTCCATTCAGTCTATATGTTGCCTGGATGTTTTGAAGCTCTGTTATGTTCCGTGCACTTTGTTCTTCTTCCACAGTTGAAGACAATTGCCGCGTTGAGGATGTAGCATCCGCCATGATTGAATAGAAAAAAAAATGTATAGTAAAAGGAACAGCAATGAAGGCTGGAGAGAATAAGAAAGGAACCAGCAATTAAGGCTGGAATTGACAAGAAGCAAAGGTGGTATTTTTCCCAGAACCCTAGACGGTCTCTGATACCATGTTGGAAAAGAATCAAAGAGATTTTATTAATTCTGTATCTTCCTACAATTCATTCTAATATATATATATACAATTTTCTGGTACACTAAACAAGGAAAGTCTACATCTAATTCCCTTAATTTTGGTGACAGCTTATTCACCCTGATTTCCTAATTTACCTAAAATATCTCCTAAGATTACTCATTCAAGATTCCTACATTCACCCTGATTTTCTCCACTAATTTATCTCCTAAGATTACTCATTCAGGATTCCTACAGTGTTTGATGCGGGTTTTTCAGGGTCCAGTTTTACATGGTGCAACAATTGGAGGGGAACGGCTAGAATTTGGAAAAGACTAGACCAATTGCTCATTAATGGGAAGTATACTGAGTTGGCCTCGGCGATTTTAGTAGTTCATTTACCTAGACATCCTTCTGACATGCCCCACTGAGAATCTCGAGGCTAGACAATAGGCCGCGACCGTTTCGCTTCTTGAATGTATGGACATCCAAGCCAGAGTTATTAGATGTAGTTAGAATGGCTTGGAGCACAGAAATTCAAGAATCACCGTTATGAATTTTGTGCTCAAAGTTGTTGGCTACCCATCGGGCGATTCAGCAATGCAATAAGCAGTACTTTGGAAATATAGGTACTGCTGTTGCGGATGCTGAGTCTGGGCTTGCGCGGGCACAGGAAGGGGTGGAACATTATGATTCCGTTGAGGGTCGCGAGGAGCTTCACAGGGCACAAGCGGAGCTGAATAGGGCATTGGCAATTCAAGAACAATTTTGGAGGCAAACATCAAGGGTCAAGTGGCTCAGTAGTGGGGATTGGAATACAAGGCATTCTCATGCAGTGGTCAAGCAGAGGAGAGTACAGGGTGAAAAATTCGTATGGCGAGTGGGTGGACAAGGATGATGACATAGCGCATGAGGCGATTGAGTACTTCTCTGGCCTATTTTCGGGATCCATGGACTCCTGTCCGGGGGATTTAGTGCATGTAATTCCGTCAATGATCACAAGTGAGGAGAATGCATTGTTGGCAGAAGTGCCTGACTTGGAGGAGGTTCGGAGTATAATGTTCACCATGGACGGGGAGAGTGTTGCGGGTCTGGACGGGTTTACAGGGAAGTTCTTCACGTTTGCATGGGATATCATTGCTCAGGACCTGCACAGAGCGATGGTCAGTTCCTTCTGTGGAAATGAGCTACCTGGATTTATTACTTCCACCTCAATTGTTTTGCTACCTAAAGTTTTGAATCCCCAGGATTTCTCTAAATTCAGATCGATTAGTTTCTGCAATTTTTTCAACAAATTATTATCCAGAATTTTGGTGGGGCGGCTGGGCTCTGTTATACCGAGAATTATCTCTTCCCAACAGACGGGGTTTGTCAAAGGCAGAAATATAACGGATAATTACTTGCTAGCTCAGGAGTTGATATCCACCATAGGCAAGAAGGCAAGAGGGAGAAATGTTGCCCTAAAACTGGAAATGAGTAAGGCATATGATCGGATGTCTTGGAGACCTAATATTATCATATTGCGAGCATTTGGTTTTGGAGAGCGATTTATAGACCTGGTCTGGCGGCTTATTTCTAACATGTGATTTTCAATTGTAATTAATGGAACATCGCATGGATACTTCAAATCTAGCAGGGGGTTACGGCAAGGGGATCCACTATCCCCAGTGCTCTTTATTATTGGTTCGAAAATGCTGTCACGAGAGCTGAATTCTCTAGCATCGCAGCACAGTTTTGTAGGGTTTCGAGCCCCAATGGGTTGTCCTATCGTCATGCATCTAACTTTTGCTGATGACGTACTGATTTTTACCAATGGGTCTATTGATGCTTTAAAACGAACCATGCAGGTGCTCGAAGCGTATCAGCTTTCCTCAGGACAATTGGTCAATGCTCAAAAGAGTGAATTCTTGGTTCATCCAACTTTATCACCAGCTCGGAGAAGAATGATTGAGTGGAGTACGCAATTCACTAGACAGGAGTTGCCCATTCATTATCTGGGTTTTCCTTTGTATTTGGGAAGGAGCAAGTCAGGTTACTTTGGAGAGATGTGTCAAGCGGTGTTGGCTCAAATTATGTCTTGAAAGTCAAGATTGATATCCCTAGGAAGGAGAATAGTCTTGATAAAGCATGTGCTCGCATCCATCCCAGTTCACTTACTATCAGCTGCGGTATGTCCCGTCTCGATTTTCAATCGAATAGAGCAGGCTTGTGAAAATTTTTTATGGGGATCAACAGGGGAAAGGATGAAGTTTCACTGGATCAGATAGTTTCAGTTATGTCTTCCGGTTGAGGAGGGGGGAGTAGGTTTCAGGAAGCTACAGGATGTGTACTCGGCATTCTCTTGTAAATTGTGGTGGACTTTTCGGACTGGAAAATCGCTTTGGGCACAATTTATGTGAGCTAAATATTGCAGGGACCTTCATCCGTGCCAGGTGGAATTGCGTCGGTTTGACTCATCGACGTGGAGACGAATGTTAAACATAAGCCAATAGGTGGAGTTATCCATGCTATGGGTGGTGAACGCGAGGTCATGTAATTTTTGGTTTGACAACTGGTTGGGAAGTGGAGCTCTATGTTTGAAAGCTATGGTGAACCCGATCCTCTCCTTCAAGGATTTCCTCACTAATGGGGACTAGAACGGTGCTATGCTGAGGCAATATATACCGCAAGAATGCATCCCTCTAATTCTACAACACCCAGTCCCAAACGGAGATCGCCGAGATGAGGTGGTATGGAGCCAGACGGCTTTGGGAAAATTCACGTTGGCATCAGCATTTCAGGAGGTCCGTCAGGCTTGGAATTACCTCGTCTTACACTCTCAGGTATGGCATCCTCGGATTCCGTTGAAAGTTCTATTCTTCATGATGCGTTTATTGTTGGAAAAATTGCCTTTAATTGATGCCTTGCGGAGGGTTGGAGTCCAATTGGCTTCAAAGTGCTTGTGTTGCCAGGAGGGCGCGATTGAGACACTGGAGCATGTGTTCGCGGAGGGTCAGGTTGCAAAGGGTGTCTGGAGTTATTTTGGTAGGATTTGTGGGGTAACACAACTTGGCTCGTCACTATGGCCATGGCTAACGGCTTGGTGGCCGTTCTCTCCTCGGCATATGGTAAGAAGGTTCCTCTTCTCGGTTCTTCCCAGTTTTATATGTTGGCATATTTGGAAGGCTCGGAACGTTGCATACTACGAAGGAAGGCAGATGCCAGTGGAGAGGATTTGTCATGCCATTTTTTTAGATGTGATAGGGGTGGTTGAGATTCAGTTTAACCAGAGGCTTGGGGTGCACACATTTCTTCAGCTATATGAGTGGACAACTCAACAACCATTGCGTTATAGTTTTCACCTGGTGTGGTGGAAGGCGAAAGAGGCGGGATTGCTAACACTAAATACGAATGGATGCTCCAAGGGAAATCCAAGAGTGAGTGGTGGTGGAGGAATACTTTGTGACTCATCAGAATTACCATTATTTGCGTTCTCAGCTTACTTTGGGAAACTTTCGAGTTTGCGCGCAGAGGCATTGGCCTTGGCAATGGGGCTTCATTTGTACGTTCAAAAGGGGTTTACCGATGTAAGTATTTAAGTTGATTATCTAGTTCTCGTTGGGATTCTTCAATGGCGGCTCCAGTGCCCGTGGGTGATACAATGGGAGGTAGACCAAATTTGGGGCATGATTACCGATGTGGCGCGATTTTCTCATTGCTACAGAGAAGTAAATAAGTTGGCGGACAATCTAGCAAAGGTGGGTACGTCCAGCCATAATCGGAATGTCACCATTTATGATGAGTTCAATGCAATTCCAAGACAGACGTGAGGGGAAATTCGTATAGAAAGGTTAGGCATGCCTTTCCTCAGGCGGAGGAAAGTAGGTTAACCTAGGAGGTTGGCTAATTCATGATTCTTTAGAAAGAAGTAACAGATAGATTTACTGCTTCAGATACAGGTGATGGTGCACTCGTACCAATTGCTTGATAGTATGAAGGTCCTGGTACACGAAAGGGTTTGATGATCATTCATGGGAACCTGCTGACCGTCTTGCAAACATTGGAATGGAATCGCGAATTACTTCGATTTATGAATCATTCTGTGAACTGCCTCGCTAGGTGAGAGGTGACTTTGCTCTTCATCAATTGGGATTTCCAAACTTTCGTAGAGTTAGAATATAGCAAGTGTCATGTGATATTTTTCTTGAAAAAAAAAATCTATTGCCAAATTAATCAGTTAAATTCGTAATTGTTTGATTGGTTAATACCAGTAGCCACTAGCGTGATTGGCCCCATGTTAGGAAAACGTATGATCTAATTTAAACAAACCCTTGTAGCGTGTTTGTTGATTAGAATTGGACTTTTCTAATTTTTAATGCAATTGAGGAATTGAATCCTACGGTCGTACCTAGGATTATTTTTTTGTTAGGGAAATAGTTAACGCTCATACCTTGATTATCGAAAAAGTAAGAAAAATTTGGTTGTCTATCGCGTGTATGGCAATTATAATCAATCTATTAATGAGTAATTGAATTATCATTGTATCGATGATCAGTTGAATGAATCGTGTCTGAAAAGTTTCACATTTTGCTAGAGTCGTACTTGTTATTGATTAATTCCTATTTATTTCCGTTAGTTGTTTTATTAGTTGGTTAATTAGTTATTTTATATTTTCCAAAAATCCCCCATATTCTGAACTCTAGAAGAAATGAATTATCATCAATCCCTGTGGATTCGACTCTAATCATCGCTATATACAAAATTTGTATTTTTCTTGTACAGGTAATTATTATTATACAGGCTCGACAACCTGTCAATTTTTATTTAGAACAAATCCATGGATCCTTTCGAGTTGTCTCAAGAAAACCATGCCTCAAGTAAGTCAATGACTTTATTGTCAAGCAGCAATGCCTTAGTGAGAACATCCAGAGAAATGGGAGGATTTGATCCAAAGACTGCATTTGCAATAGTATTGACTCATGGATTTTGGCTGCTGAAACCAGCAAAGGCAACAGCATTCATCTTCCCAACATTAAATTGGAAGTGAATCATACCTTTTTTTTTGATAAAACATAAGTCAATATTATTAATTATCTAGCTGGAAATCGTCCAACACGATTTGCTTGATAAAGTAATCTGCACTAATGGCAGAAAATACATTGAAAATATCACAAATATATTTGATCTGAAAAATCATAAGATTTAATAGAGTTACAAAATATAAAAAATTATACTGTGAATCACAAATCATCAAATCTGACCAATTGAACGAACTGTTCCATAAATATTTGTGCATATCTATTCCCTCAGATTTGCGATCCAACCTCTAAGCTGATGTTGAGATCTGACAAGAAAGCCCAAGAAATTTTAGATCTAGGTTTTCCAGCTACCCTTGCTACGGTATTCTTCCCGCTGCTTTTGTAGCTATCCATCTTGTTATTAACCTTGGGCAGAGGCAACACAAGTTCGTCGCCAAAGTAGTCGGCGTAGATAACTTCCACTTCCACGGACGGATGAAACACCGACATTGTAAAACACTTGAGAGACTTTGGTTCAATGGATTGGTCTTCTTCTTCTCCTGCCGCTGCCACTGCTGTGATGAAAAGTACTACTATGTGAAGAAAACTGGGGAAAGAGTACCTTTATATATACATAGAAAGGAGCTACCAAATTCTATGCATCTTTAGAGAATGAAATCGGCTTCTTGTTTTCTTTTCTTTTGAGGAATGCCAGCGAATTTAGCAAGCGTTGGTTTCTGATGTTTCCTAATCTCGCAAAGGCACATCGTTGTTGTTGTGCATGTATAGATCCAATTCTATGGGAACTTGGGACTGGACTTTATTTTTTTCCACCTTGAATTCGGAATATGGATTTTCCACGCCAAGAAGCCGACAATGGATATATTTGACTTGAACGCGCATTAGGAAAGTGATTTACGATACCAATTTATTAATGGAATGCTTGAGTAGAATTTTTTTTTGCCAGTCATCAACTGGGAAGTTCTACATGCTCCTTATTTTAAGTTTTGTATTTTTCAATATTGAATTCTTGTTTACTCTTACTATTGTTATGAACTAATCTATATCTAGGGTTAGGATTTTGTGAAGGAGTTTTGATTATTTAGCCAACTTAAATTCTATACCTTTACCTTGGTTTATCTATTTTGATTTAATTACATGTTTGTGTCCAGCCATTAGAGATTTGCTCTTAAAATTTGTATTGAATTGAAAAGGTTTATATAACCGTGCACTAGATAAATAGATATATTTAACCTAATCATGAGAATAGGTCAAGGTTTGTATGATATAATTAAATTATCTAAGATTTTAAAGGGTTTAATTAAATATATATGATCTTGAAAAATATGTGAGATTGAATTAGGCACAATTTATATATATCGAGAGATAATTTAATATACTTTTGGGTGATACGCTCTTGGTATGTCCATAAATTAACTGGATTGTAATTCTAACTCTGGATAAAAAATCTGAACCCCAAATTTTGCCAATTGTTTTCTTACCACTACGCTGTTTGGTTCGGTTATCTATTTAATTTCTTAATTAGTAGTTAAAAACCTTTTTAAATTTAAATTTATTATTTTTCATAGTAATTAAAGTAGAAAAATTAACTCCTCCCTCTAGATTCAACTCTTGGAATATTCCAAATCATTTTGTTACTACGATTGACCTTGTATATTTGCAAAAATTTGTCGATCAGCAACATGTTCTATAGTTGTAAGGAATTACTAGCAGTATTGGGATCATTGATTGCAACACAAAAATCCTGCAAAGGGCTAGGATCAGAAGCGACAGCAGGGGATAAAAGTAGTGCCATTGTGGCAATGATTATGAGGGATGAGATCTAGTATTTCTTACGCTAACTCTTTGGCTGATGGTTTGAGGGATTTGGGCAAAGATTTGAAGCTATATATAGGCATATTTCATTTGACAAGTCACCAAGCTTATCTCTATTAATTAGTTGAAGAAAATTAGAGTACTGGACAACTAGGTCTGCAGGTTGGTTAATTAGTGACTTCTCATGCTTAGTTAAGTCAGCAAGATGAATCCTTCCTCAACAAGTAGGTACATGCATTTATCTAGCTGAACTCTTTTTTTAAAAAAAAATTAAAATTTTTCTTTTTCTTTAATCTCCCCTTGCCGGCGGGCGGCCCCTCTCCTCAATGTTATGGCCCAAACAATATGATTATTTCTCCTTGGCTTTGTCCTTCACTGGAAAATGTTCGAACTTTGAATGGGCACTTATGCTTCTCTTAGTGAAATTGGTTTGGGCACATAGTCTACGATGTAACAAGGTGGTGCATGTTTTTGCATGAAATTTTAGATTTGTTACCACTTGATTTGTATTGTAGGAGAGCTTGTTGCTCCAAATTTATAAGCCTATCTCTTCTTATTGCAAATATTCTAAGTATTCAATATTGGTTTTTCCCTTCCTGTTCCTACAGAAATAAAAATAAAAAAGAAAGGTGTATACCAATTGGAAAGGTCTTCTATCAGCTTTAATTTCCTGATTAAAATTTTACTTTGATGGTAAAAAGTTTGGAAAGGTCATGAAGTTGTTCTTGAAATCCATGTAATTCTAGATATAATGATTTTTTCTTTTGAACTTCCTCCAACTAATATCGAGTACTTCCAAAAGATTCTAATGATATGGCTTTTTATTTATTTATTTTAAAAATAGGAGATTTTGAATCCAAGAATTGCTACTTAAAATGCCTCCCTCGATATGCTTTGTTTGAATGGTCAAAGTACAACTAATACTTCGAAATTACTCCTTGGTGCAAGAGAGTTAGCTATGAGAAGCAGCCAGAAATTCAATCTTAATTATCCTTTTTAAGATTAGATCCTCTGACTAAATGAATTAGAGCATTAACTTGATCCAAACTCAAAGGTTTTGTGATAAAAAGTACTATCCCAGGCCATTGTATTTTTGCATATCACCTAGTCAAACCTTATTTATTCTAGGAGTTAAGAAGTTAATATTCATGCACTTCTGCCCACTGTAAATCCCGAGAAATTTTGTTCCACAACTAATCTCATTTGCAAAGTCTTATAAATATTCAGTTAACGGTATTAGTTGATTCAAAAAGGTCAAGATTGCAACTTAAACTCCAATACTAATACAGCTTTAATTCTAGGTAATCATTTTTCATGACCTGGTTTTTGAAAATATGGAAAGTAGTTAATTTCAACCACGTAATTGAAAAATCATTCACTTCCAGACTGGCCAGAGGAATTTCTTTGCCTCTTTCCTGAAAATGATATATGTACTTACGTGAAGGATAAGGGATGCTCGAAAGTCTTTGTTACTAGTTCAACTAGACGAATAAATATCTCTTGCCTTTTCCTAGGATAAGAATAGATAGATGCAGGAAAGACTTGATCCCTGATTATCTATATGCATTTAAAATGATATTTGAAATTGATTTAGATTTTAATATGGTATAGTCACAGGTGGCGTCTTAAATTCCAAATTAGAAGTTGTAAACAATTAACTAAAAAGGTAATTAGTTTTGTTACAAACCTGATTTAGTTATCTCCATCGACTGGATTTGGATCGCTTGACGGACGGCCTTTGTAGTCCACGCTTCCTTCAACGATGTCGAGGAGTTTCAATGGCCTCCGTGGCTGTAGAGACGGCGGCCATGATTCAAGTCTCCAGCCAGCCAGCCCACGGAGGTGCAGTTTTCACCTGCGTGTGGAGCTAGCTGGAGTTTTTTCATTTGTTTTTTTGGCTGTTGGTTTAATTTTTTTCACTTGTTATTGTTTCAAATGGTAAGCTGGATGTTGAATTTGAATCGTGCCACAGAATTTGTGGTGTTTGCGTGCTAACTATTACTTTTTATTCGTTGAGCTTTTAGAAGTTAAATTGACTTTAATTCACTTTACTCGACCTCGAATTCAATCAAGTCTAGCCTAATCGAATTCAATTAAACTTAATTGAACTCACCTAATAAAAATCTATATTTTACATATAATTCTAAAAAAAATTTATAATCAACATTTCACAATAATAAATAAAAATATAATATAAATAAATTATATATATATATATATATATATATGGAGGAAGGATGAATTAAATAGTGCCAAAGGAGGGAATAAGTTTTGGATTCAACACCTTCCACTTATATACTAATATATATATTGAAAGCTCATGAGTTTTTTTGACCGAACTACTCGAGCTGGTGATTTGTTGTCACGCACCCCCAATGATGATTTTATTTGTATTGAACTTTGCCCTTTTTGGTGTGAATTGAACTTTGTGTTATTTGTTTTGTCATATATATATCCATCATATATCCATCAACCCCAGAAGGGAAAAAATGACAGAAGACAAACTTAACGATATGTTATTTGTAGAGGTAGGTTGGACTTTGTGTTATTTGGTTTGTCGTGAATCTAGCAACCCATAAAGGAAAGAAAAAAGACAAAGTTGAATATTCATTCTTAGACTTGAGAAGTACTTAAAAGTCATTTCACCTTTACGCTCATTAGTTGCTTTCACTTAAGTTGAATGCAATGGCTGGGCTTGAACTTGCAACTTCTGCCTTAATAAGGCGATGTTATGACCAACTTCTGCCTTAATAAGGCGATGTTATGACCAATTGATGTGACAAATCCCATCTTATAAATTATTTTTGATATGTCAATTCAATATAAAATTTTCCCCTTTTCCTCTGTGTTCTTCAATTACCGTTACAAAACTAACAATTAAATTTCTTAATAATGATGACTAGCCAATATTTGTCTTATTTTGCCACTTTGATAATTGCCCAAGAATTCGGCAATTAGCCAAACGGTACATGAGTTGGTTTTAGAACGTCGTGAGACAAGCATTAGGCATTCTAGCCTAGCCTTGCTGCACAGGACGAAGCATTAGGCAGACACTAGGCGGGCTTCTCTTTTTCTACACTCTTGGCGGTTCCTTCTTTGAAGAAGCACAAGCAATATATATTCCTGTTTACATACACTTGCCTTAGAAGTATCAAAAATATTTTGACATGTTAGACCCTAACTAAATGTTTACTGAGAAACAGAAGAGATAACTGTAGTGTTTAGCTAACTTTTTTTAGTCAATTTTGTAGCGAGTTAACTGATGCCGATTAATTTACGTTTGCCAAATTTTAATAATTCAGTCCTCTACCCGAACAATGTCGAAATCAAGTCGAATCAGTAAAACTCACCAAGGTCATTATGTTCTAACGCTGTCATCTTCATTTTTTCTTCCGTTTCAACAAAAATAACTTGAACTAAAAAGGAGAACTTATTTAATAATATATCACTTTATGCTCACACATATAATACAGATTTATGATATTATCATATCAATCTTTGCAATGCCCTGTGCATACATAGCACAAAAGTCATGCTAGTAGAATTTAGGACAAATCCATGGATCCTTTCGAGTTGTCTCAAGAAAACTGTGCCTCAAGAGCGTCAATGACTTTCTTGTCAACTTGGAATGCCTTAGTAAGAACACCTAGAGAAATGGGGGGCTCTGTTCCAAAGACTACATTTGCAATAGTATTGACCCCTGGATTTTGGCTGCTAAAACCGGAAAATGCAAGAGCCTTCGTCTTCCCAAGATTTTGTATGAAGTGAACCAGACCTTGTGGGAACACAAAAACATCTCCTGGATTCAAGACTTTGGTAAAAAGGCGATTTTTCATGTTATTTGGTGGATTTGAAGTGACGAAACTAGCAGCCAGAGTGCCCTCTACCGCAAATATGACCTCGGTTGCACGCGGATGAGTATGGGGTGTGTTTACACCATAAGGAGCGAAGTCGATACGAGCTAGGGAAATTCCGAAAGTGTTGAGCCCTGGCAGATTGTTGACAAGCACACGAGTGACATTAGAACCCACTGGATTGTTTGTATTTCCAGGTATGTTGAATCCCTGGAAGAAGAAATCGTTGGCATTCACAACCTTTGGATCCTTACAAATCTTTCCGTTCACAAACACTGCATTCAAAAAACTAGCTGTTAATAATGTGATAATGCGGAGAAAACGAACCCACATTGCTTTTTGCATGTCTTACTAGGTATCATGCACAATGTAGTGAAAAATTAAATAAAGAAAGAGATAACTAAATGTCAAGGCAAACATGACAGGACACGAAAATCGTACTTAGAATAAAGAAACATGTTTCGCTACATTTTCTGCTAGTTAGAAGGAATTACCAGCAGCTTTGGGATCATTGATTGCAACACAAAAATCCTGCAGAGGGCTAGGATCAGAAGCGATGGCAAGGGATGAAAGTAGTGCCATTGCCGCTATGGTTATCAGGAACGGAGCTCCCATGGTAATTGTGGACGAGATCTAGTATTTCTTATGCTAACTCTTCCGTTGATGGTTCGAGGAATTTGGGCAAAGATTTGAAACTATATATAGGCATATTTCATTTGACAATAGTTTATCTCTATCACATGAAGACACTTACACCTGATTGACAGCTAGGCCTACAGGTTAGGTTGGTGGCTTTTTATACTTAAATATTAAGTCGGTGAACTTTTAGCTGAACTTTCTTTTTTTCTCAACAACTCTTAGCTGAACTTTCTTTTTTTTGCTCTATATTTTTCCGGAATCATTTTTTTCTCAATGTTATACCCCAACAAATCTGATAATTTTTCTCCATGGCTGATCCCTTACTGGAAAATGTTATACTTCTGATTGGTTGCATTTTTGTCATTAATTTTATGATTATTTTCCTCTTTTATTTTACCAAATATTATTTTAATTGATGAATTCTACTCATATTTGGTTACTGGTGCTAATTGTAAGAAATGGAGCAAAACGTGGTTAAAAGGGGTAATTTTCTAAGAATTACTGTCAGGTCCAGAGAAGCCGAGATTTGTGCGTGGTAGTTTCCTAATTCAAGTCGAAGACTTACGAAACATGTTTCCAATTACAATTGGGAAACTATTTAAATTATCTTTTATCAATTTAGGAATTATCTTTTTCTTAGGAAAATTAGGAAGTTTATCTTATTTTCAAAGCTACAAAATAGGAAGGAAATTACGACTACTAGGAGTACTTGTGAAACTACGATTTGGCCGTCTCTTAGACTATTTAGGGGATTGATTAGTTTCGGCAAAGAGGGGAGGTACGACTGCCGCTTGGACTTTTGGCCAATCTTTTGTTTTCTCTAGTTTTTCTCTTATCAAAGACTAATGTGGCTGGCTTTGGAAAAATGGTGTGAATTGCTTCAATTGGCTATGCGCAACTAAGTTCCTTTTCTAGTCGAAGGTCAATTTGAAAACTCGGTTCAAAAAATCTGTGAGATCGAATTATTTTACTTATTTCTTTTATTCATTGGTAGTCGTGCTTTTTTTATTTAATTTTTTATGATTGTTTTGTTATTTGAATGTCAAGGGTCCGATGTTTGAATTAATCTAATAATCTACTGCCAAATTAATCAGTTAAATTCGTAATTGTTTGATTGATTAGTACCAGTGGCGACTAGCGTGATTAGTCCCATGTTAGGAAAACGTATGATCTAATTTAAATAAACCCTCGTAGCGTGTTTGTTGGTTAGAGTTTGACTTTTCTAATTCTTAATACAATTGAAGAATTGAATCCTACAGTCGTACTTAGGGTTATTTTTTGATTAGGAAAATAGTTAACGGTCGTACTTTGACTATCGAAAAAGTAAGGAAGAGTTGATTGTTTATCGCATATATGGCAACTATAACCAATCTATTTATGAGTAATTGAATTATCTTTGCATCAATGATCAGTTGAATAGACCGTGTCTGAAAAGTTGCACCTTTGGCTAGAGTCGTATCTATTGTTGATTAATTCCTGTTTATTTTCTTGAGTTGCTTTAATTTAGTTAATTAGTTATTTTTATATTTTTTATAACAATCCCCCATATTTTGAACTTGAGGAGAAACAAATTTCCCCAATCCCTATTGATTCGACCCTGCTTACCACTATATACAAAATTTATACTTTATTTGAGCAGGTATTTATTATTATATAGCCTCGACAACCTGTCAACTTCCATTGACACTTTAGCTTCTTTTAATTAAATTGGTTTGGGCAGATAGCGTACGATTTAACAATGGCGCGCATGTTTTTGCAAGAAATTTTCTGCCACTCGATTTTTATGGGAGCATGTTGCACCAAAATTTTAACCCTATATCTTCTTATGGCTAACATTCTGAGCATTCAATATTGGTTTTTCCCCTTCTGTTCCTATGTAAAGTAAAAAAAAAAAAAAGAACAAGAAAGGTATATACTAATTTGAACGGTCCCCTATCAGTGCTAATTTCTTGATTAGAGTTCTATTTTAATGGCAAAAAGTTTGAAAAGTTCATGATGTAATTCTTGAATTCCTCGTAAGGTCTTCTAACGGTACACCTTAGAGAGCCCTGATTGATGCTTAATTTTACATTCTTTTTGAGGGATATTATTGAAAACAGGTATAATTTTATTAGTGAAAACAGACTACTATTACAAAAACTTATTTTTATTTAAGCCGCTCAAAAAAAATTCTTTTAAATGTACCACTCTATTTCCTCTTCGTTTTTTGCAGTCAACTGTCGCCGGTGAATGATTTGGTACTTTTTTTTTTAACCTTCCATACTTTTGAACCGTTCAACGAAAATAATTCCCGGGAAGAATAGTGTCGAAAATAATAGAGAATTAGCTATGAGAAGCAGCCAGAAATTCAATCTTATCTTTTTCAGATTTAGATCCTCTAACAAAATATTGTTTTTTGTTCAATAAAAGTTTGAATGGATTCGAATCCTCTAACTAAATAAACTTAATCAGACATGCAATAATAAATTAGATCATTAATTTGATCCAAACTCAAAAAGGTTTTGTGATAAAAAGGTAGTATCCCAAGCCATTGAAATTTTCCACATCACCTAGTCAAACCTTATTAATTGTTTCTAGAAGTGAAGCAGTTAATATCAATGTTTTCAGTACCAGATCGGACCAGCCGGTTCGACCGATTGAACTACGAACCGGACATGCCACCGGTCCGGTCCAATGCTAAAGCCGGAAGTTCATGGAAAACCGTTAAAAACCGGACGAACCGTTAAAAACGTTCGAACCGTAAACCGACGGTTTTTAAAAATTCTTCAACAAAGTATCAAAAATGATGCAGCTCCGATTCGAACCTTTCGAACAGTAAACCGACGGTTTTTAAAAATTCTTCAACAAAGTATCATCAAGAATGATGCAGCTCTGATTCAAACCTGGGTCTCCAGGTTTACATATGACAATCTTACTGCTAGACCACAGTTGAGTTTGTTGAATATTCTATTTGACTAATAAATATATTAAAACATCAAGTATAAAAAAAGCAAAGTGCATTAGTGCAGACGAACTTTTCTAAATTTTCTTTCCATCATTTTTTTTCTCGGCTTCATCAGGCGGCGCTCTTTAGTTCTTCTCTTGATTTTTTTTTTCAATTTTTTCTTCTTAACCATTTTAAACCCAAATATCCACAACAAGATTTTCTCAAGTCTTCACCATTATTATCAGGTTATTATCTTTAGCAGATTGTAAACAAGTTGGAAATTTCAACTTTTCTTGTTTTCCATCATCTTGGTAAGTTTAATTTTTCTCTTTTCAAGGTTTTTTTTCTATATTATTATCTTTAGATGATTTTTTTGCATTTTCTTCTTTTTCCCCCCAATTTTCATCTGTTTCTCTAATTTTTGTTTTTATTTTTATTTGATTAATTAATGATGAAATTTTTGCAAAAGTAGCGCACCTCCGTGTAGGAATTGGGTAGGAATTACAAATAATAACATTGGGCTAGTAAAAAATATAGTAGTTGGCACATAATCGAAGCTATTGATCATTGAATTTAAAATAATTAATGGTATAGGATCATTGAATCTAATATAACATGTTAATTAGTGATGTTTAGTAGCAATTAATTTTTTATGTGTTTAACTATATATTTGTTTTTCAAAAATTTTTAGTTTTTTTTTTAGTTTGAGCAATTAGATTTATATTTTTATAATAAAATTTTAACTTTTTGAAGTTAAGTTGATGAAATTGTGAAGGTGTTTTTGATGCTTATCATGTCACTGATGGAAGTTTGTTATTCAAATGGTTTGTCTTGAGTTGAACTCTTTTATGGATATTTTAAGGATTGTAAAAGAATTTCAATATCTAATTTATTTATTTTTTGTGTTTTTATTTGTGATAATTGGTGAACATTTGGATTGTATCTATTTATGTTTGTAATGAATTTATGAAAACTTGTAGTGAATTATGATATTTTAATTATGTTTATCATTCCATGTTTTATGTGTAACATTTAGGAAATTTATTATTATCTCAACTTAAATTTAGTTATATTGGTAAATGCATTTTAGAAACTTAAGTTATCGATAATCATATTAAATTGTACATTAGCTATCAAGTTCAAGCGTAGAATGAAACCTGCTTAGTTTAAAAAAAAAAAAAAACCAATGAACCTGTGAACCGGCCGGTTGGACCAGTCAAACCGTGAACCGGCCACCTCTCCGATTTGCTGACCGGTCCGAGTTTAAAAATAAATCCAGAGGTGTTCGGTGATCTTTTTTCATGACCTGGTTTTTGTAAATACAGAAACTTCTGTGCCTCTTTCTTGAAAATGATGTATGCGCTTACGTTAAGGATAAGAGATGCTTGAAAGTCTTTCTTAGTAGTTCAACTAAAGCAGTAAATATCCTGTTTGCCATTTTCTACTATAAGAAAAGAAATAGTTCAACTAAAGCAATAAATATTCTCTTAGACCTTTTCTACGATAAGAAAGGATACATACAGAAGTTTAAGGCTTGATACCCGCTTAGCTATATACAATTAAAATGATATATTTTAAACCCATTGGAATTTTAATTAGGTATGGTCACTTGTGGTGTTAATGTAAAACATTCTGTTATATCAATTACTGTTCATTAGCATCAATTAGGACCTTACCTTATATAATTTTCTCCCAAATGATCTCATGTGCAAACTGGTGTTGGTTTCCTTGCAACCATCTTGAGTTTGAGGAGATGTTATTTTAAAATTATTCTTTTATATCAATTACTGTATATTAGCATTAATTAAAATCTTACCTTGTATAATATTAATCTAGATTCATTGATTTTAAATGTTGAGGTTCATTTTACAAAGCCTATATATAGGCATTGTGCTGTTGTACAAATCAAGAATTCAATAAACAATATTCTCCCAAATGAATTCCTCCAACATGTGGTAGCTTAAATTCCAAATTAAAAGCTGTAAACAATTAACTAAAATGGTAATCAGTTTATGTAACACATTAGTTTGGGTCTTTGAACTAGAAATGAGAAGTGCTTATAGTTAGAAGGCTACATATACTATACATCTTGCAGTTTTTCCTGCCTGTAGTTGACTGCCCGAATTTTTTCCAGTTTATTTTTGGTTAATTCCAAATATTTTCCCATATACTGGAAATAATTTTTTTTGACATCATGTTAATTAGTTCAGTATATTAAAGAAACCCATTATTCTCTTTCTTAGTTTAACTAGTTTTAAACCCTGTTCGTTGCACAGGGATTAATCTTGAGAGGGTTCGGTCCATTGTAATACTAATCGAAGTACATGCAGCAGAATAATAATTGAAACTTTCAAAGATTTGAGATAAGGCTTATTTGAAACTTCAAAGAATTGAGATAAGAATAAAGGAATTGAGATTGCATCTAGTCAATTAGGTATTAATTTTTCCATACTCTCTACGGTCATTAGGATTACTTAAAACTCAAATACTGAAGATTTGATTGAATCAATTCATAATTTAAGGATGTTAGTAAATTACACACTGATGTATTAAGAAATATGATGTACGTCAAGCAACCCATAGCCGCCTCTTTTGTCTGACTTTCAAGTGGAGATGGCAATGGAGGGTGTTATGTCGCTATCATGTTTGTATTAGAAAACTTCAATTCTAAACTAACTTATTAGACTTTTGTGTTGTGTTGACCCAAACCCACTCGTGTGGATTATTTTGCCAAATCAACTTACTGATTTATGCTAGAAAGAGTCTGGTATTTTAATCACTTATTTTAACCCCATTTGATCATGTAATCGATTCAATATTGCTGTTATTAAAACAAATCATAAATTTTTTGTAATACATAATCAACACAATATTTAAAATTTTCAGAACATTAAAAAAATACATAACGAAGCTCTCCAAGCATAATAGAAGCTACAAATTAGGCCTTATTTGGATTGCTATTCTTTTGAAAAATTTCTCCATTTTCCGTGAATGTTCCTCTACATATTTTTTTAATTACTTTTTACTTCATATACATCACTTCCTAAACGTATTAAAGTAATTTTTCTTCAAAAACTCTCTAGGAAATGCGATCCAATCAACCTTTTAGAAACATGGTTAGATAGATCTATATATGATAAGATATAAAACTTTTGAGTTTTTTAAAACTTCTAATTGAAATCTTCAAGACAAATTTGATCGTGGTTAGTTTTTACTAAATACTCAAAACGGCCTCTGTAGTGCTTAATTATTATCATAAAATCAGCGATTCATTGGGTTAGTGTGTCCGCATACATTCGTTGACTCAACCCAACCCGCATACATTCGTGTCACTAACAGATTGATCCAATAATGACCTACTAAAATTCGGGTCGTGTTAAAACTTGTTAATTTCAAGTCTTGTTGTCATGTCGTGTCAGAAATTATCACTCTTACTTGATGCATATTGGTACCAATTCCATTGACTGGTAGGGTAAGGCAAGTATGCTAAAGCAGTTAAAGGGGCAAAATTGAAATTCTAATGCACATAACCAATCGATCAGAAACCTTCGTGAATTGGATCTAAATGTGCAAGACTGAAATATTTATTTGTAAAAAATAAATAAATAATTTAATCTCTTGGAGAGTGTAATTGTTCAACAAAGCCCCAGAAAAGATAAAAAGAACCACACTATTACTACCTCAGAGCCCAATTTTGCTAAACATGAATGCTAAGAAATTTCCTTCCAGGTCTTTTCCTATCAAACACACGACTGTATTGTTAGAAAAATTGCCAAAATTTGACCAATTATGAGCTATTTCTCCTTGGTCAAGTATTTGAGTAGTAATACTCGGACTCGAACAATATGGGGAGTTCCAGCTTTTATCGGACTTAGCAAGATGTAGACGGAGAAAGAATTAGCAGAGTCCAATTGATTGTTCAAGATGCATCAAAGATAACTTTTTCCCCGATCTGCATGGCCAAATCTTTTTTGTATTTACATGGTAGAGCACCAAACCACCCATGCGATTCCCCATTGCTCAAGTCTGAAACATCATAGGGCAGCTCTACAGGAAGTTAAAGGTTATGTTTAATCACCACAAAATGCACCCTTTAATTTAATTTAATTCGCATATACATTCATAAAACATTGAAAAGTCAAGGGTGATTAAGTAGACTTCAACTATTACCATGTTATTGAAAAACTTGACGATGACTTTGTTTCTAATTTCAACAACCTTGTTATCAATTCATTAGTCAAATCACATCTTACAACTAATCATTAGCCGTAACATCAGTTGAGAGGTTCAATAGATCACTTAATACAAAATATTTTGCAAAGCTAGCTAACTATTACCCAATAATAATTGATATGGACAATCCTGACTGGCGCCCCATTATGCATCTCCCGTTGGAATTAATATCCAAATAACTATGATTACCATCGCTACTAGAGTTGAAAAATTGCCCAAAAATTCAAGAGAGAATTAGACCAATCATCCCTCACATATCATTGATGTAAAAATTTAGTTCCTTAAAACGAAAATAATTAGTTTTAGTCCATAACAAATAAAAAATGATCACCTTTGGTCCATTTTCACTTTTTCGAGCGGATTTTAGCCAAAACTTATCAGGCCCACGTGACGTGCCCAATTTTTAAAGGGTAAGAATGACAAATCACCTTGACCAGAAATGTGAGGGATCAACGGTGCAAAACTTTAATTAAACATTCATCAAAAAATACATAACTAACCCACAATTACTAACAATTCATTTCAACCCAGAACAACCTTAATTGCAAACTCCCAGCAGCTAATTGAAATTCATCTGAAGGAAATTGCTGATTGAAATGCTAGATGTGTTGGGTTCAGAGACAATGATGCAACAAGCGCTAGCTGACTCGACGATCTTGGCTTGATCGATGGATGCAACTTCCACAATTTCTCCACCTTCCAGCGTTTGGGCCATCCTGACTTTGATGGAGAATGGGTTCTTCTTGGCTTCAGTAATTGCACTACCGCTGTAGACCGTGACAGCACCATTGTCGGCCATCATTGCAAGTGTTTGTAAAATGTCTGAATGTAATGTCTTTTTTTTTTTTCCGAAACGTTAGAAGATTTTCATTCCTTGAAACAAGAAGTTACATGTACGAGCAAAGGCTCGAAGGAACTGTACAAATAGCGCTCATCTAGCACTGATGAGATTCCATTCCTCATCCACTAAAATGCCATAGGCATGAGAACTTAATTCTCTACTGCGTTTACTACTTTCTTCCTTTGCTAAACTAAACAAGCACATGCGAAACAACTTTTGCATGCTCAGGATGTCATCTATCAAGGTAGCTAGTCTACTGCTAGAAGGGTTCTTGTACTTTATCTGCCTCATAAGATCCTGACTTTGAAACTGGATCGTGATTCTGCTCCACTGATGCTCAAGAGCCTTACACATGACCAGCTGGATAGCCACTGCTTCATCTGTGACTTTGTCTCCCTTACTTCGTTCTTTAAGTGCCCATTCCGCAAGTCTAGTATTTGGGTGCTTTATCGCTGTGACTCCAATCCCCAGTGAGACCTGGCCATGCTGACTTGTTGTAGCCACGTCCAAACAGATGGTCCCTTCTTTATCCTGTCCCTTATAGTGCTCTTCCTGAATGAGAGATGTTTCTCTTGTGCTCTGACTAGTTTTGCCTTTCATAATTTCCTCTTGCTCCAGCCACTCTTTATGAGCTTTTTCAACTGTTCGAGCTGGAGAGCAGCTGGTCTTGTTTTCAAATTCCTTCTGGTTTCTTTCTTTCCACACTTGCCATAAAATATTCGCAGTCAGGCTAATATGCTCCATCCCCCTTGGCCTATTCCTTGCTTCAGAGATTCTGATCCACCACCTTCTGAAGTCCCCTGTTTGGTCTATAGCACCATCCCATTGTATTGGTGTTGCCTTCCATATCTGCTGCGTGTGTTGACAGTTTAGCATTAAGTGTTCCACTGTTTCCTGGTCTTCCCCACATAGTCTGCACACTGGATCTCCCAATCTTGTTTTCCTGAATATTGCTGCTCTTACTGGCAGTGCTCCTGTTATACATTTCCAGATGAAGATTTTCACTTTATGTTTGATGTTAAGCTTCCACAAGGTGTTCCACATTTGTCTAAGTTGATGACCTCCCTCTGAGATGCTTGGTCCAGCTGCCTCTGGTGTTATCATCTTGGTATTGGCCCTCTCTTTCATTTGACATTGGTATCCTGAGCTGACAGTATAGAAACCTCCTGCGTTGTGTTGCCAATAAAAGTTGTCCTCCCTCCCCATCAGACTTATGGGAATATTCAAGATCTTCTCAGCATTACTTTGCATGAAATACTTAAAGATGGTGTTCTTCTTCCATCTATGATGGCTTATTAGCTCATGCACCATCTTCAAGTCACAGCTTTGAGGACCAAGAGGGGTTGGGCTACCTGAGCTAGTACCTGGAATCCACCTGTGGCCCAAGATGCTCGTGCTTCTGCCATTACCAATTCTTCTGATCAGCCCTTTCTCAATTAAGCTTCTTGCTCCTAACAGTCCTTGCCATATCCAGGAAGCATTCTTGTGGGGCTTGCATGTTAGAATAGAATCCTTGGGGAAGTATCTTGCTCGCAACACTTTACTGATGAGAAGATTTGGTTTGGTGAGTATTCTCCAAATCTGCTTGCCCAGTAATGCTTTATTGTAAGCTTCAATGTCCTTGAATCCCAGACCCCCTGCATTCCTACTCATTGACATTCTCTTCCAAGATAACCAATGCAATTTATTCTTTCCATTTGCTTCTCCCCACCAGTAGTTTGCCATCAGTGAGCTTATGTCTTTGCATAGCTTCCTTGGCAGCTTGAACACTGACATGGCGTAAGTTGGCATTGCCATTGAGACTGCCTTAAGCATTACTTCCTTGCCCGCTGTGCTCCGCAACTTGTTCCTCCAGTCTTGAATCTTTCGCTTGATGTTTTCCTTTATGAACCCAAAGATTTGCTCTTTTGTCCTAGAGATCACCATAGGCAGTCCTAGATACTTGCCTTTTTCATCTCTGTCATTCCTCCCAGTGAGCTACACACAGCTTGTTTTTGTTCCATGGGCATATTTTTACTAAAGAAAACAGAAGACTTCTCCAGGTTGATCAGCTGCCCTGAGGCCTCCTCATACTTTTTGAGAATCTTCATGATTTCATTGGCCTGCTGTACATTTGCTTTACAAAAAATGAGGGAGTCATCTGCGAAAAAAAGGTGTGTGAGGATTGGTCCTTGTCTGCTAATCCTCAACCCTTTTATATCATTTCTCTCTTCCGCTTTCTTCAACAAATTTGAGAAACCTTCTGAACAAATTAAGAATAAGTAAGGGGACAGTGGGTCTCCTTGTCTTATTCCCCTTTCTGGTGCTACAAATCCTTTGGTTTCCCCATTACAATTGAAAGAATATGTTACAGTCTTCAAGCAGCTAGTTATCCAAGTAATCCATTGTGCACAAAAACCCATCTTTTGCATCATTGCCTATAAGAAGTGCCACTCCACTCTATCATAAGCTTTGGCCATGTCTAACTTGATTGCCATGTAACCTTCTTTTCCTTGCCTTTTGTTTTTGAGGTAATGCATGTACTCATGAGCTAAAATTACATTGTCTAAAATTTGTCTGTCTGGAATGAAAGCAGATTGCGTGTTACTTATGCACTTGTCCAGAACAAGCTTCAATCTGTTGGCCAAAATTTTGGAAATGGTCTTATATATGACACTACACAGGTTGATGGGTCTAAAATTTTTCACATTTGTTGGGTTCAGGATTTTAGGGATAAGAGAAATGACAATATGGTTTATGGATTTTAACAGGAAACCTGAGCTGAAAAAAGACTGAATTGCTGGTATCAAGTCTCCTTTGATAGTACTCCAAAAACGTTGGAAGAATAAAGGGGTCATGCCATCTTGGCCTGGAGCTTTATCAGACTGCATAGAGAAAAGAGCTACTTTGATTTCATCTTCATCAACTTGCTTAGTTAAATTGGTGTTCATATCTTGAGTTATAGAGTGGGGGATACCCTCTAGCATCTCAGTCATATCACTCCTCCCTCCACTAGTAAACAACCCTCTGAAGAAGTCAGAGATTTCAGCAATTACTTCCTCTTCATTCGTTGTCCAAGAGCCATCATCCCTTTGCAGTTTCCTAATCATATTTCTGGTTCTTCTCCCTTTGACGTGTGCATGAAAGTACCTTGTATTTTTATCCCCATCTCTTAACCATTCAATCCTTGCCTTTTGACACCAGAATTGTTCTTCTTTTTTGTATGCCTCTTTTAGTTGCTTCTTGATCTCGGCAGTAACTTCTTTTTTGTTTACAGGATTAGAACCTCTCACAGCGTCCAATTCTTTCCCTAGCTCCTCAATCTATCTTTTAGAATTTGCATGGAAGGTGTTTCTCCACTTCAGAAGTTCTATTCTACAGTTTCTGATCTTCTTAGTAATCCTGAACATACGTGATCCCGGCTCTTCAAACTGCCAAGCTTTCTCCACAACCTGTTGACACCCTTCCCTTTGTAGTCAATGTTTATCAAAGTAGAACCTCTTTTTCCTTTTCACCTTGTGTGGCTCAGTGTTTAAGAAGAGCATACTATGGTCAGAAGCATAAGTGTCCAGGTGTTGACATCTTGTCTTATCAAAAATCTGGACCCTTTCATAACTAGAAAGACATCTATCTAACCTCTGTCTGATTTCTCCCTCTTCCTCCCAATGGTTACTCCAAGTCCAAGGATGTCCCTCATAGCCTAAATCTGTCAACTTATTCTGATCAATAAAATCCTTGAAATCTTTTAGGCTTCTCTTCTCCCTGATAGTTCCACCCCATTTCTCATCATTCGACACTATGTCGTTGAAATCTCCTGCAATCAAGAATCTGTCACCCCACAGCCTACTTCTATCTCTTAAGACTCTCCATTGTTCCTTTCTAATCTGAGCATCACAGCTCGCATAAATCCCTACAAACCACCAGTCACAGTGATGCTCATAATCCTCAATTCTGACCTCTATAGTAAAAGCAGTCTGATTAACTTCAAGGATCTTAGTATCCTCTTTCCACATCACAGCCATACCACCTGACTTGTGCATAGCTTCCACTACCACACTATTATCAAACCTTAACCCTCTAGCAATCCTATCAACTACCAGTCTTTTGTTCTTGGTCTTACTCAAAAAGATCAAGTTTGGAGAGAGGAGGTTATTCACCTCCCTCAGATGGGGAACTGTCAAGGGGCTCCCCACACCTTGACAGTTCCACACCAAAGCCCTCATTTCCTTTAGGGGGCCCCATTAGGGAAGGACCCCACCTCCACCTCTGTCATAGCTGTGTATCCCACAATCTCGAATGGCTTAGCACGTTTGCCTGTTGTCTCTTGCTGATGCACATCCTCCATATCCTCATCAAACAGCTGAATTTTTCTTTTCCCTCTTCCTTCAAAGATAGCATCCTGACCATTCCTCTCTTTCAGTGCCCTTCTTGTTTGCATTGGGAATTTCAACTTCTTATAAGATCTTTTGACTTGCTTGTTAATAGCCTCTTGAATCTTAGTAGTACCTTGGGGCTCTCCCTGCCTTTCTTCCTCTTGAACTGGAACCTCTAGAAGTCTGTTCTCTTGTTCCAGCCATCTTGTGCATTGCTCCCTGTCCTCTTCCATGTCCTCCACCTCCACTAGAGTCAGGTTCTCCTCTACATTTTCCTGTGCTAGGAGAGGGCTATCAAGTTTTTCCTTGCTCGAGGGTTTGAGAGCTTCACTACTTACTTGTTCCCTTCCACTGGTTTCCACAATAATCAAGGGACCCCTACAATTATTCAGGATCTTCCTTTCACCCTCCTGCTCTTTCGTAGGGTCCTAGTTTCTTCTAGATCCTAAACTTGATGTCCTAAGAGCCTCCCGAAGCACCTCTCCTGATTGGGTCCTACTCTTCTCCCTCTCCACCATTTCTCCATTCTGGAAATTCCAATATCTTTTATCCTTCTCAGTATCATCCCTCCTTACTCTTTCCTTAGAAGGGCTTCTATTAATTCCAGCACGCATCCATGGTCCGTATTGGTTCTCTAGAAGATCTCCTGAAATAGTTATGTGTTCTTTACAAGTACGTTCCCCATGTCCAACTATTCCACACTTATAACAGAAATCCGGGCACCTTTCGTATTTAAAAACAACCCATCTGAGTGACCCTGCTAACTGCACCAAAGTTCCTCTTAGCAGGGGTTTTGACAGATCAACACGAACTAGTGCTTTCAAATGCCTACCTTCTTTTCCCCCTCCCTGAGGGATAACTACGTCTTCAATATCTTTAAACACTGCTCCTATTTTTCGTCCCACCTCTTTGGAAAGTCAGTGCACAGGAAGGTTCCAGATCTGAACCCACAAGGGAGCAGTAACAAAAGCACCGTAATCGTCTTCTATCCCTTCAGACCATCTGTTCAACACTAAGATTTGATTATCCATTAACCAAGGACCTCCTGTCACTATTCTTTCTTTATCTTCGTGGTTTGGGATATTAAATTGAAACAAGTTCGGTCCCAATTCCATGACTGTCAGATTCTTGGGGTAGCTCCATGCTGCAGTCACAAAATTCTTTACTGCCGTGAAATTTGCTATTTTCTCCCCCATTATTCTTCCTATCAGGCTTCCTTTACAGTCCTTCACTCCACTGCTCAGGTCCTCCAACTCCAGTTTAGCTCCAGAGATCTCATTACCCTCCAGAGAGAATCTTTGTAAAAGCTCAGTCAAGTCTCCCTCCATAGATAATTCCTGAGATGCTAGTGGGTATTCTTTCTCTGAACTTAGAAATTTACGCCTTTTCAACTACCAGCCAAGTTTCAGAAGAAAAGAAAAACACAAAGAGTAGCTATGTAGTAAGAAAACGAAAAAAAATAGGGGACAACAAGCACGTCTAGACAGAAACTAACCAAAAAAAAAGGGGACCATTCAGTCTTAAGACAATGAAAATAAAGAAGCCAGACAAACATTAAACACTGAAAAAATAAATGCACGTGTACATGCACTACCTCAAAAACGAGAACAAGGGAAAGGAGATAAATCAAGATATACCTTGTTTACAACTAATCATAAAGAGTTGGACTTAAAATGCCTTGTGTTTCCCCTGGAGAGACATCCTTAAAGTTTCCTGAGTACGATGGTTGGTACCGCATTAATCTATCCTTGGTTGCAAAACCAGATTGGTAGTGATGATGGCTGGGAAATTGTGTGAAGAAAGTGCGGGAGAGTATGAAATTTTGAAAAGTTTTGAAAGTTTCTAGAACTCCCACCGGAGAGAGGTGGGCTCTTACCCCAAGAGAGAGCTTCCTCTACACTAGCGAGAGGATTTCTCCTGAATGTAATGTCTGACTAGCTAGAAATTGTATGTGACCAGTGTTAGGATACGAAATATATTAAAAAGAAAAGGATAACATGAGAAAAGAGCTTAAGCAGAAGATTAGGGAAATCAGAAATGGGGCGTTGAAGTATGGTTCAAGAAGCTTCTGACAGGTTATTGTGCTGGGCTCGTAGGAAGAAAATTAGACAATGTAGAAAGTTTCGATGTCTACAGACTCCAGGGAATATGCTTTACTACGCTTACCTACTTCACGTACCATCTATGGATTACCTTTCTTTTCTTTTTTCATTTTTTGCATTTATCTTTTATAGTACATTTGCTTGTTATTTTCTTGTCTTCAATCACCAATTTCCTTCAAATGAATTTCTATCAACTAAGCGGAGTCTGCAAATAGGGTTCATTTTGGGTTGAGATGAACTGGAGATTTGCAGGAAATAGTGGGTTAGTTTTTGTGTATTTTGATGAATATTTAATTAAAGATTTGCACCATTAGTTCCTCACATTTCTAATTAAGTTGATTCGCCATTTTTATCCTTTAAAAATTGGGCACATCAAATGAGTCCAGTAAGTTCCAACTAAAATTCACTCGAAAAAGTGAAAAGAGATCAAATGTGGTCATTTTTTGTCTGTTAGGGACTAAAACTAATCATTTTTATTTTGAGGGACTAAATTTTCACATCAATAATATGTGAGGAATGGTTAATGCAATTCTCCGTTTAATTAATTTAATTCACATATAACATTCAAAAGTCAAGGGGTGATTAAGTAGGCTTCAACTGTTACCATGTTATTGAAAAACCAGAAGATGACTGTGTTTCTAAGTTCAACAACCTTGTTATCAATTCATTTGTCAAATCACATCTTACAATTAATAATTAGACGTAGCATCAGTTGAGAGGTTCAATAGATCACTTAACACAAAAAATTTAGCAAAGCTAGCTAACTATTACCCAATAATAATTGATATTGACAATCCTGACCGGCGCCCCACTGTGCATCTCTGGAATTAATATCCAAATAACTACATTTAATATCACCGCTAAAGTTGGAAAGTCACCCAAAAATTCAACTTTTTCAGCAGAATTTTTTTTAAAAAAAAGCAGAGAACATTGAACATTCAGTTAACTAACACTTGATTAAATACCTTGATGCTTTATTTGCCCCATTCCTCCAATGCCAGTCCTAAAACAAAAATCCACTACATAATTGTCAGGCTTTGAATTAATTGAAGTAAATCATGCAAAAAAAAGGTTGATACTTTATAATAAACTAGGAGGCATAAGCGCGTTTTGCGTGATGGAAATGTAAACTGCCCTGCCCATTTTGTATAGAGCAAAAACCAAAATGTATGAAGTAATAAAAATAGTAATTTATGTAGAAAAAATATGCTAATTATTAGTAAAGTGCAAAAGGGATGGATTTTTAAATATATAGCCTATGGAGTTAAGCCTGTTCAATATTTTGTTTTGCATACGGAAACTATTTGCAAAGGAATTCTTATCAGTATTTAGCAAACTATTTGGCAGCTACAAATGATCACCTACAAAACACATTAGCATAGAATGTAAAAAAAGTGTACATATCATCATTATCCATAAATACATATAAAAAAAAAGTAAGCCACGTACGAACTAAAATGGCAATTGAGCCATATTAATCAACCACCTAGCTACTGCAAAATTTCTGTGGTTGAGTTGTTTAACAATGATACGTCTAATGAAACCGTTCTCTAGAAAAATGCTAAACAAAATAAAAGATTACAATAATCAATTTAACATTGAGCTGCGCTCCTAATCAAATGACATGAATGCCTAATACAGGACAATAGATTCCTTCCTCTTAGCTGCTTAACCACATGATCACTCAATTCAACATTTTACAGCAAAAAATCAGAAGCATAGCCATAAACTACATGAGTATGAATAACCAACATCTAATGAAGCCATTCTCTAGAAAAAGCTAAACAAAATAAAAGATTTCAATAATCAATTTAACATTGAGCTGCATTCCTAATCAGATGACATGAATGCCTAACACAGGACAACAGATTCCTTCCTCTTAGTTGCTTAGCCACATGATCACTCAGTTCAACATTCTACAGCAAAAAATTAGAAGCATAGCCATAAACTGCATAACTATGAATAGCCAATGTATTCATAATTTGCAAACACTACTTATTCACAGTCAAAATCCAAACTCTTGTTTGTCTTACAATAATCAATTCAACAATGCGTCACATTCCTAATCAAACCAGATGAATACCTGATACATGATCACTTAATCTGACATTCTGGAGCAATGAAAATAGAGACATAAGCATAAACTACATATGTATGAACAATCAAACAAAAACACATTACAAAAACAATCACGAAATACCTCATGTTTTCATACTTCATAAACATGAAAAGCAGCCAAACAAATCAATCTCTCGCCTCCATTGCCAAAGGGCAGAACATTCACAGAGCCTAAACCAGGAAAAATCTCTTCAATAGACACAAAATACTTATAAGAGAATACTAACGGTATAACCAATCTATTCCTAGTATGTACACACTACTTATTCACAATCCTTTCAAGAACTATACCATTCTTGGAAACAAACACTACTTATATACAGCCTTACTTAATTGATGACTTTCCCACAATTCTTTAAAACAAGTTCCACGTACTGAAACTTTGCAATAGACTCTAAACATGCACAATCACTAAACCCAATTGAAACTTTGCAGTGACAATTTAAATACAACCAACAAGCCTAGATCAAGGCAACAGTTCAAAAGATTAAGCACACAATAAAAATTCCCTCCTATTCATAGCTCATTCCTAGAACAATGTGGACACAATTAATCAAGTTTCCTTGCACTATATACATTCAAAGTTATCTTACAAAACTAGTGAGAAAATGAACCAGCAATTCTGATGAATTAACTCCAAACATTCATTTTTTTAATACAAAAGGCCGGAGAGTTTCACAAATCTTCAGGAGAAGATATGTCCAGCATGGAAGAATAATTACCCCAAGAAAATTAATGAGAATAAGTTTCACCTTTAACTTTAGCTACCAGATTTTCAATAAACTAATCACTCAATAGAATTGGTACCAAATATACCAAAATTCTTAACAAAACAGCAGTTTAATGTCTAAACTCACTTTTTAGGTTTTAATCTATCTTAAATCAAAATAATGAAGACTACTCTTTGTAGTTCCAAATTACAACCAATACAGATTTAAATTATATAAGAAAAAACTACTTTAAGTTCAACAACTCATACCTGAGAGTCAACTATCCAACCATGGTAGAGTGGAATGTCTAGTAGATCAAATATTTCACATTCCAGAGTAAATTCAAAATCAGCAATTCTGAATGATAAAAATGCAATAGTTACACAATAGGGCAACTTAAAAAAAATAAAAAAGAATGCAAGTAAACCTACATAAACAATACCAGCAGATCAGTCCATAGCTGGTTATTACAAATCAAAGGTCACAGAAGCATACGCATCATCAGATGCTCAGACTATAAGGATCTCGTTCCCTGCATTCTCGTCGACAATTCTCCAAAGGGTACGCAGGCTCTCCATGCTAATTGATCACTGTGAAATCCGATATACTCCCCAGATTCTGATTAACAGCACAGGCAAGGTGCGGGTGCTCATCTTCGACACAAGAGTCGAAGGGCAAGATCAATTGCAGGCCGAATACATCTTTCCGGTCACCTGTCCGATCATCCTCCATTATTACAGCACTTCGTATTCATCATTGAACAATGAAAAGTGTCCGTGGGTAGCCAAATACAAGCTTGAAGATTCCAACATCAAGACCGGAATCAATTTCTGCAAGATAAAGGCACACATGAAATTGGCCACCACTAAAGTACCAGACAAGATCCAGTTCCGATCACCGAGAGTGCAGGTACTCTCCAATCAGTTCGCCGAGGAAGACGTTGACATGTGGCACTGCAACTATGCTCCCAAGCAGCTTGCACTTTGTCGATCCACATCCGCTAATGTTAGGCCTAGCACCAATCAACTCTTAATCGCACCGGGGACGTCATTGGGCTAGATTCGAAATTCAATATCCGACATTGGATTGGGCCATCGTGATGATGGGTTAGATCCATGATCCATCCGCATCCCAAGTGGGCTACAATATTCTGCGGAGCAGTTGAGCCATGTTGTGACCCAATCAATATCAACAGTTATGTCGACCACCAAGGCCCAACCTTAGCCTAGTTTCAAGTTCAGGGCCAAGCCCCCATCTAAGCAGTCCATTGGGCCGGCTAACGGCCCAAATATTTATTTTTAATGTTTCGCTGCGCTTGCCATTTCAATATGGGATTTCTTATCGTGTAATAATTTAATTGCTCAATTCATTTAGATATTTTTCTATTATAGATCAATTGAAGAATCTCATTGCATATAAAATGATAACGTTCAATTAAATAACATTTTATAATTTATTAATGGTTGTACATCATACGGCTGTTAATATTCACAGCCACAGGATAACCGCAGAGGCTCTCCCAAACTATGTACAATATTAGAGCATTCTCCTTTAAGTGGTCGAATTGACACCGACCAAGTGGTCGGATTGGCGTGGAATGTGGTGAAGTGGAGGGGATCCTTCTAGAACTCCCAAGAGTAACTTCCTTGTTGCATCAATATTGAGAACGTGGTGTCCCCTATTGCATCCATTGTTTTGCAGGATGCAGCAGCCACATGCGAACTTAATTCTTGTTGTTTGCTTCTTCTTCTTCTTGGACAGGTGGTGTCTGATCTTGATATCCGGGCGCAAATAGGTGCTATTCGACAAAGGAGAATGTCGCATTCTGTTTAACGGGGTTGAATCGTTGGGATGAGATGGAGTGCATTTAAATAGCAATTGAAATGAGGATTGATGAATACGCTTCTGAGACTTATATATTTTTTCATTGATGATCACTATGGTTGGGTCTAGTGTTATTTTTTATTGGGTCTGGTGCGAGACCCAATGACATTTTAAATGGCCCATTGGATCAAGAAGTTGAGTACATTCTCGATTAAATTGACTTGGATTGGTGTGAGGCCTACTATAAACTAATTGGCCCAGTTGTCCTCTAATTGACATATTGAGTCTAACATTTTATCCATATATTCGGATATTATTTATTGGGCCTGATGCGAGGCCCAGTGGCATTTTAAATGGCCCAGTGGATCAGTAAGTTGATAATATTTATCCATATATTCGGATATTATTTATTGAGCCTGGTGCGAGTCCCAGTTAAAACTTGATCGACCAATCTGATCAAGAAAATGGTGAATACGTTGGGCCTCAGTGTAAGTGGCCCACACATTGATAACCATAATTCTATTCACTTATCTTCCCGGGCAAGCACAGCAACACATAGTTCCCTTAATTTGTCAAATGAGAAGCTTGTCAGACCTCAAGGTCCGAAGGATCTAGAATTGATACGATTGTCCTCTGATGAGCCATTCTCTGATAAAACATTCATTCTATGAGATAAAATATAGATTATGATCGATACTCCATTACATAGAATATGTAGAATGTGGAACACCTTCGAAGAACAATTCATGCATCGTATGCATAAATTCAGTCAGAATCTGGAAGATCTTGGTATTTCCATTGAATATTGTTAATATTCTTGGTTTTGATGAAGATGAGATGTGTGTGAAGTAAAGGTTTTGTGTTTTCTGGTGAGAAACAATGGAATGAGTCGAAAGGAAGACGATGATACACAGCGACCAACTCTACCTAAATGACGTCACCCAACCCAATAGAATGACGTCACCCAACCCAATAGAATAACGTCACCCAACCCATTCCAAAGTATCTGTTGTATTGGGTAGATTGGATTGAGTACACGTGGCATGGTGGTCCCCTTCCAAGCATTTTATAATATTATAAAGACGCTCGGGGGTGGACACGTGGACGGTGGATAGGGTGTCCACGTATTGTCCATCCGAAAGATGGACGGTATAGATTTGATCTGGGGAGGAGAGAGAAAGGGCAACCCAGAAACTAGGTTGTGTGGTCCGCTTTGCAGACCCTTCCTGTCCCCTTACGTTCAGACAGGAAAGTAGGCCACCGTACTCTTTTGCCACGTGGCCGAAGACCACTGGCCACTCGAAAGAGCGCGGCCCCACGAGGATGAATAGTGCTGTTGGGTTAAGTAGCGAACAGTGTTGCTGGGTAAAGTAGCGAACAGTGCTCGGTGGCACTGATGGTAATCCAGTTTTAACACCATTAGATCCCAAAAAAAATTTGTGAAAATGAAGAGAATCTAATATCTCAATTGGAATATGCTAAATTTATAGGACGCATGATGTAAGCAATAACTTGTATTTAACCTGATATTGCATATGCTATTAGCATATTGAGTAGATATACAAGCAATCCTAGTAAGTTATATTGGCAAGATATAATTAGAATTTTGAAATATTTGAAAGCCATAAAGAAATATGGTATATATTATACCAGCTATCTTTTAGTTTTAGAGAGATTTTTAGATACTAGTTGGATCACTAATAATGATAATCACTTGTCTACGTGTTGTTGGATCTTTTATGTTAGATGGTGATGCAATTTCATAAGGATCAAAGAAACAAACTTGTATTATTGATTCAACAATGGTAGCTGATTTTGTAGCATTTGCTTCGGATTGCAGAGAAGCAAAATGGTTTCATAATTTCTTCTATGATATATCCATGTGGTCTAAACCATCATTACCTATCTCTATACATAGTGATAGCTCAACTATACTTACTAAAACATATAGTGAAGTGTATACTAGTAAATCAAAGCATATTGGTTTGAAATTCTCCATGGTCATTATTTCTAACACAGTCACCTTCAAAGGATGGGCAGGAACGGTTGCAGGAAGCAATCGTTCCTGAAGGTTTATGGCCAAGATTTGATCCAAAAAATGTAAGATTCAGATTGAATATTGTACATCATTTTTTACACCATGTGTGGGGTTTACAAAATTTTGTTCTATAGTTACACGTTGTTTAAAGTAAGTTATATCGTGTGTATACAAAATTACATCTTTGTGCATTTTGCACAAAATCGGCCCGAACGGTTGTCAGGTGTCCTCTTCGGATCCGAAGCCTCGCCATTTCCGTTACGTTCAGTTTGTGCTCTAACCATTTTCTTTTGAGCTTGGACAAGCCACATGACATTTGGCAAGTCACCAGCACTCTTTTTGGCTTCGTTCTTGACTTGATACGGGAAAATTACTTGATATAAAGGTTAGATTAACTAACTATTAAAATATCACTTTATTCTCATACATATAATGATGTAGTATTATCATATTAATCTTGGGATAATTTCAAAAACCTTCTTATTATTCTACTTGTCATTTCCTAATTTCAAAGAACAACTCCATCCATTTTCTGATTTTCATCCTTCTCTCTTTCTTTCATACTCTTTTCTCTTCCTATAACCACTTTACCCTCTCACCAGATCTTGCGCTCCATTGTCACCAACCACACCATTATCAATTTTTTACCATCTCCAAAATTTGTTTATATTTTTTCGTCTTCTTGTCTCTTTCTTACTATAACCATTTTAGGCCCTTTCCTTTTTTTTTCAATATCTTTACTCTTTACAAATGTTAGCCAATTGAAGTTACCAAATTAACAAGGTGTAGACTGTGGATTTTATTGTCAAACTAGGAGAAGATAGAGAAGGTGACAGTGATATAAGGAAAAAATGAAATTGAGAGTTGAAAGATAAAGAAATGACTATTATGTTTGTTGAACCAAAAAGTCCAGCAATTAAAAAATGGGTTAGTTACATTTACCTCCCTCGAGGTTAGGCCAAACTACTAATCAATCCTTATTGTTTTAAAAAATAATAGATGTCCCCTCACAATAACTTCCATCACTTGTGATTAACCGAAGTAAGGAAAAAGACTAAATGCCCTTCAACATGTCTAATCAATTTCTAAAACAAAAAAAATTATTTTAAAATTATGCAAATAGCCTTTTGGCGAAAAAAGCTATAGAGGTCTCCTATATGCTTGCCACTACTCTAGCCACTATTCTAGCAATCATCCTATTTATCATCATATTTGTACACTCTCTCTCCTTCTCTATTAAACATGTCTCCCCTACATGGTTCAAAGCTTTAATCTTTAAACTCTGATCATTGTACTCTTTCTTGTTTATTCAAATATTTTACTTTCTAATCCTGTTGATAACCAAAATGAAATAGAAGATTGTAGTGGTATTGTTTGGCTTGTTGAAGTGATGAGAGCTTGGAAGGATGGTACATCTTTAAACTCATCATGGCTGGCATGGTTAACCTGTAGCATTTTAAGCAAAAGTTTTACTCACCTATATAGAGATCTATCAATGGAAACAATTTTTAATAATTTGAAAAACATTTTTATGATATTTACTAGAAAAGATTGTGGTGGGTTTTTTGTATCATGCACCGCTCATGTGTTATTTTCATGAATATTAAATTTTCAACGTATATTACGTGTATTGGGTTTTGAAAGTTTGATCTATTGTTCTAAAGTGAATATCTACAACTATGTATACACAACTAAGCTTTTTTTCTCCTTTTTTATGACTAATTTTTTTTTTTGAAGAAAAAGTGCCGTTTTATTAATAGAAGAAGGATTACAATGCCTAGAGGAAGGCCTAAACTTTACCTCCGAAATGAAAACCGGAAACTACAAAAATTTTGCATATCCAAAGACAATAGACCTTTAGTATGAGATGGCAACTGAGAAGCCGCAATGAACAACGAGAGAGAGCCACGTGCGGGGCCAAAAGCCGCAAGAGTATCAGCCACCGTATTCCCTTCCCGATAGCAATGACTGAACTGGTGACAGCTTGGAGTAACCAATCCAATAGCTCAAACAACTGGACGAATTACAGCTGGAACCCCCCATCCACCCCTTAAACAATTAATCAAGACCAGGCAGTCAGACTCAATAATTAATTGAGAAATCCCTAACCGGCGCCCCAATTGGAGCCCTAAAAAAAGAGCTCGCGACTCAGCCTGTAAAGAATCTAGAAAGCCAAAGGAATCCGCAAAAGCCACAATAAAGTTTCCACAGGAATTCCTAATCACCCCGCCACCCCCACTACCTCGAACCATAGAGCAACCATCCATGTTTAGCTTAAAGTAACAATCCGTAGGGAAGACCCACCTCACCATCATAGCTGTTAATACCTTCCGAATCGAAGTCAACAAATCAAGTATTCCCGCCCATTGAAGTGGCAAATCCGAAATGTCCGGAAATTGTACTTGACTTAACATTCGCAATTCATTAATGATCAGGAACCGAACCTGAGTACCGGATAACTTGTGACCCTCAAACCGGGACATATTTCTATCCCGCCATAGGAACCATACAATCAGGAGCGGAAGAATCCTTGATATCCAGCGTAGCGCCCTCCCTTTCACAGGGAGTAACCACCATTTATAACACTGTGACCTAACATTAAGAGCTGATGATGAAAACCCTAGTGACTGCTCAAAAGATGCCTATGTCCCATCTGCCAACTGACCAGTAGAGAACACATGTTGCAACGTTTCTAGCTAAGTCGGCAAGCAACAGTGACATTTAGAGGGTCCATGAATATGAAATTTTTTGAGCACATCATCCACCGGTAGCTGAACATTCAACAAGCGCCACATAAAGAAGGACAATTTTCGTGGGATGGAAGACTGCCAAATATAGGTAAACTCCCAGGAGCGAGCCCTAGATAGGCGAACTAGCTGGTATGCAGACTTCATAGAAAAAACCCCCGAGGGATCCAGTAGCCAAACTAAGCTATCCGGGTTCATACCAACACAAAAGAAAGAATCCTGAACAGCATCAACAATTTCCAAAGGCAAAGATGCTAAAGCCAGGTAATCCAATTGCCTCTCACGCAGAAACTTAGAAACCCTAACATCTGAGGCCAAATCTGGATACCTCCAAGCCAACGGACCAAGTCCACTCCAGTTATCCCACCAGAAAGCCACATCTCCCCTAGATAGGTCCCATTTTAACCATTTCTCCATGGAAGAACGTACCCCAAACATACGTTTACAACTGGCAGAAAGCTTAGCAAAAAAGGGAACTTGATTCGGATGTAGAGCACCTAAATACCTGACCCTCATAAATTGCACCCAAAGTGACTGACCACATCTAAACATCCACCATAGTTTACAGGAGAAAGCCTCAATGACCGCCTGAAAAAACCTAAAACCCACCCCCCCTTCATCCATAGGGAGGCATAATTTCTCCCATTATGCCCAGTGCCGCTTAGCACTGAACTCCGATTCTCCCCAAAAAAACCTTGCAAACATTCACTCCAGCTCAGAAACTACCCCCCTTGGAGGCTCCAATAGTGCCAAAATATGAATCGAGATGGACGACAAGACATGTTTAATAAATAAAGCCTGAGCACTCATTGAAAATCACCGACCATGCCAGGAAGTTATCCGTTGTGAGACTTTGTCCAGTAAATGAGAATCCAGTGACTTGTGCAATCACCCTTCGGCGGGCCAACGATACTTTCTTAGCCACCAAGAAACAACTTTTAGTAGCGTTCACCAGCTGCCCTACTACACCACCTGGTAGCCATCAAGCACCTTCATCACACATCCTAGGGAGCGCTTACCACCATTGCAAAAGATGATAATATCATCGGCATATGCAAGATGCATCAGTGTAGGACATCCCCGTGCCACAACGAAAGGAACAAATTTTGAATCGCCCAGCAAGTCATTCAAACTCCTAGATAACAACTCAGCCGCAATAATAAATTATGCCGGAGATAAGGGGTCCCCTTGGTGTAATCCCTGAGAAGACCGGAAAAAATCATATGGTTTCCCATTAATCAAAACTGAGAAATGACAGGACGAAATCAATCTCCAAACCATGTCAAGCCATTGCTCCCCAAAACCAAACTTTCGCATGACCAGGATCAGAAAGTACTAGGATACCCGATCATAAGCTTTGGCCATGTCCAGTTTAAGCGCAACATTCGATCCCCGTACCTTCTTCCCTAAGGCATAGCACATCTCCAACACCAACAATATATTATCAGAAATCTGTCTACCCTTTACAAAGTCACTCTGCTGCGGTGATATTATCTTCGGCAATATCCTTTCAAACGGCATTGCCAATAGTTTAGAAATGATTTTATTCACAAAATTACACAAACTGATAGGCCAAAATTCTGAGAAAGAAGACACCCCTGGTATCTTAGGGATCAGGGCCAACCACATAGATGTATACCCCCGAGGCAGCTCTGCTCCAGCAAAAAAAATCACAAATAGCCTGTTAAACATCACCCTTCACTATATCCCAACAAGAAGTGAAGAAAGACCCTATAAATCCATTTGGGCACGAACTACTTTCACCATCCATCTGGAAGGCCACTGTTTTGACCTCATCCTCCGTGGGAAACTATTGAAGTTTCATGTTATCTTGCTCAGATATAATCGAAGGGATAACTCCTAACAACGAGTGATCCACCTGCACCTATCCAAACTGCGATAAAATATCAGCGAAGTACTCAACTGCCATTTCCTCAATCTTAGCGAACTCATCAGTCCAAACGCCATTCCTGTCCTTCATTCGATGTATATAAGCACGAGCCCTCCTTTGCTTTACTTGTGCATGGAAAAACTTGGAGTTGGCATCACCTTCCCTAAGCCACCGAAGACATGCTTTTTGACGCCAGTAGTTGGCCTCCCGTAGAAGAGGCACCTTTAGCTCACCCTGTGCCTGGATAAGTTGATGTTGCCCCTCCTCCGTTGGCCTCTCCTCCAAGGAACATTCCAGTGTCATGACCTGCTCTTCATTTTCCCTGACGCGGTCAAACCTCCTTATTTCACCTCCGAAATGCTTGCTTCACCGCCTTTAATTTCGTGAGTAGAGCCTTAATAGGCTGCCCCTCACATTCCACCACCCATGCTTGACTAACCACGTTATGAAAAACAGCATGTGACATCCAAACATCTAAAAAATGAAAGTTTTTAGGAGCACCACTCGAAGCCAGAGAACATGTAACTAACAAAGGAGAGTGATCCGAGGCAACTCTATTCAAGTGAGTCACAGACGTGTTCACCTCTAAGTTCAACCACTGCTGGTTCACTAGAACCCTATCCAAGCATTTCCAAATTCTGGCACTGCCCCATTGATTGTTACACCAAGTAAACTTAGTCCCTGAGAAACCCAAATCTGTCAACCTAGCACCATCAATAAAGTTCAGGAACGAGCTCGACTCACTAGCGCGAAACGGGCGACCCCATTTTTTCTCATTAGCACCAGCAATGACATTAAAATCCCCTAAGAAAACTGTCGGCTCCCCTTGTGGGCACATCTCTACTAACTGTTGCCAAAGCACCTCATGGTCATGAGGAGCACACGATGCATGAACAAGGACTGCGACGAAAGAAAGAATATATTACCTTCAACGCCATGAAATGATGTGAGGTAGCCAAAAGATCACACCTATATTCCTGATCATACAACACCCAGATTCTACTCTCATCATTAGAGACTACAAGAGAAAAACCTAGTTTTTGCCGAATAAAATTGAGACGCTTGCGACCTACCCTTGGCTCGTACAGTGCTAAAAATGAGACCTTATGCATTCGCTTCAACTTTCTCAATCGAGCTATGGTAAGAACATTATCCACTCCTCTAACATTCTAGAAGATAGCCTTAATCATGGTCTTAACTATCAGAATTTAGAGAGGTGAAACACCTTTCTTCCTGGTACAATGATTCACAACCGTATGCCATTCTTCCGGGTTCCTCAACCTATCCAACCGCCTCCGCAAATCATCCAAGGCTGTTTTCTTAATCACGTCAGTCTGACGAGGTGAAAAATTGAGAGTGGCCACCATTGCACTTTGTTGATTTTTCATCTCTACCCGAACCTGCTCCACCAGATTTGCCCCAACAAGATCACTGCTAACACAAGCCCGGTCCACCGCTGCAAGATCAGGCTCCATCAATACACCCTCAGGTTCCCGGACAACCTGTTTAGCCAACGTGTTAATTATGTTATCTTCAGTCGAGCCAATCACCTCATCCACTATCGCTGCAACAGACAATTCAGGCTGTTGTAGTTGAATCGGTGAAGGCGGCTGGTCAGCCATGACAGCAGCAACAGATGGCGTAACAGTGTTGGCCGAATTTGTTCGTACGAGAGCTGGATCATCACGGAGAACCTGGAGCAGTGTCCCCAACATCTCCGCCTGCCCCACCACCGAAGTTTGTACTGCACCAGACTTAACTAGATCGTCAGCCACACCAGTCGAATCCACTAGTCCTCTACCCTCTGAACCCAGAGTATTAACTTATGGAGAGAATGATTGCAAATCCCCCTTATCCAGCGTCCCTGCAACCAAACCTACAGTCGGCTGAGTCTGCACCTTGGACAGACGCAACTCAAGGTGTTTCACGTGACAATGGTTTTCGCCATGTCCTTGACGATAACAACGACCACAATATTTGGGCAGACTCTCAGGGATTAAAGACTGCCAGAAACCATCACCATTACCCATATCCACCCAAACTCTCGAAGGAAATGACTTTAACAAGTCCACCTTGACACACACCCGAGCCACATTCGAACGAGAAAAGGAGGAGGTTGCCGCATCAACAAACAGCGGATTACCCAAATAGGAAGCAATATGAAATAAAACATTGTTTATCAAATAAATGAATTGGCAATTTGGGCAATCTGAACCAGACAGGAACTAGGGACGATTCCCTATCAACATGAAACATAGATATCCACTGGAAAACCCTCATGGGCACCCATACACATACCACATATTCCTAGACCAAACTCGAAGGAAATCTGCTTCATTATTAAACCTTAGTAGAGCATGCTTGAAATCTAGTAAACCTACAGAGACCAAATCTTTTAAGTCAAGGGTGGAGAAGAACTTACGCAAGTTCGATAGTAAAGGTCGGCCTTTGGAAAATTTTCCTACCAGAGTGAAGCGAAAAGGAGATGCAATGGCTGATATATCCGCAGCATTGAAAACCAATGCCGACTCCCCCCAATGGGCAGTCATAGATGCCTGGACTTTTACCACCTTCGACGGCGACTGCTTCTCAAACAGTGCAGAGAATGATGTTTTCCTAAACGTGGGGGAAGAGGAAACCGTATGACCCCCACCCAGAGGTGAGGAGGCAGCCTCGGCTGCCATGAACCCTAGGCCGAAATTAACGAAAACCCTAATATTCTAAAAATGGAAACCCAAGAGAGAGGAGACCTTTGTGATGAAAGACCAATGTAATAACTATTGTACCATCACATCTTATGAGTTTTTTTTATAAAAACTAAAGCGCCATAGACTAATTAGTTTATATTCAAGTTTTATAATCATTTGAAACTTTATTTGCTTTATTAATTGGTGTAGGCTGGAAATGGGCTTACTAGTATGTATGATGTTACTCTTCATCATGGAACAATTTCCATTGCGGAACATTGATCTTGACAGGTACTCCTACATTGACTTGTTGGCTGATGTGTGTGAGAAAGTCATGAATCGAATGGCTGGTGGGCATAACTTAATGATCTCCTTAAGTTGTGATATACCTAGAACAATAGAAATAATGAATGTAAATAGTGATTTTGATGTTCTAGAAATGTTTAACCTACATAGGAGAAGTGGGTATATCAATATGTATGTTCCGCAACTAAATGGAAACATTCCACCTCATGTAAATAATAACACTAGCAATGACAACAATCAAGAGGGAAATAAGAACAATATGGGCTTGAATGCCACGAATATTGGAGCTACCTTGGGCAATGATGGTGAAAATATAAACAATGATTTGGCAAATGACAACAATATGGCATTGAATGCTAACAATCCTGATGATGTTTGGATCATTGATCCAGCTCTGATTGGTCCTGGGAAAAAATGGGAAAAATAGAGATAATGCTATGGATAGTAACAATACAAAGAAATCTGGAAAAGGAACTGGAACTAGCATGAGGTTGGGGTAGAAAACCTTCACATCTATTAGTAATATTGAGGATTTTGAGATTAATGATGACATAGAATCTGATGATGATTTGTTTAATTCATATGTGAATGAGGGTTTAGAAAAAAATTAGAAGATAGTGGTGATTCGTCTGATTATGAGTCAACAAATGATGTTGAAGCTACAAACTATTCAGATAGTGATTTACAGAATGACTTGATAGGTGTTTGCTTGAATGCTGCCGCATTTTCCATACCAGAGGGGGGAAAATTCAGGTTATTAAAAGGAATGATGTTTCCTAATGTTGATATATTTAGAAAAGTTTTGTATGAATGTGTGATTCAATAGGGCTTTCCTCTTGTTAGAGACGAGAATGAGAAGAGTAGAGTGACAGCTCATTGTGGTACTAAAGGTTGTGAATAGAGGATACATGCTTCCCCAATGCTTGACGGTGTGACATTTTGTGTCAAATCATGCAACCCTAATTATACATGTGTCATGAGTGAAAAAATTACAGCTAGTGCAAAATGGATAGCAAGCAAGATAGTGAATCTGCTAAGAACATATTCAAGTGTGAAGCCACAAGTTTTGAGGCACGAATTGGGCAAGTATGGAGTCAAACCTTCTAACATGCAATTGTTCCGAGCAAAACAAAAGGCAATGGCCATTATTGAGGGAAATCATGCTAATTCCTACAAATTGCTACCAAAGTACTACATCATGGTCATTAACACAAATCCCAGAAGCCTTGCTAAAATTCAGTTTGAAATGGGACCTGGATCTCAAATACCTTCTATTAAGAGAATTTTTGTAGGTCTTGATGCAATGAAGAAAGGATTCCTTGCTGGATGCCTTTCTTTCATTGGATTTGATGTGTGCCATTTAAAGGGACCATATGGGGAAGTATTGCTATCTGCAGTTGCTTTGGATGGAAACAATAGGCTATTTCCTATTGTTTTTGTTGTTGTCGAGAGTGAGAACAAAGAAAGTTGGTTGTTCATCTTCAGGTTATTATCAAATATGCTTGATAGATTTCCAAAAGAAAGACCTTGGACTTTTATGACTGATAGACAAAAGGTTTGTTAAAATCTAAGATCTTATTACTATTTTACTCTAAAATACAATACACTTATTACACCTATACTTGTAATAATTTTGTTTTTATAGGGCTTGACAGAAGTTATTAGCTCTAAAGTACCATGGGCAGTAAATAGGAAATGTTGCAGGCATATCTACAGCAACTTCAGAGGTCAGTTTCCTGGAATTATGTTAAGGCAGCTATTTTGGCAAGCAGCCAGGTGCTATCGTGAATGAATTTTAAGGAGTCAATGGCTATAATCAAAGAATTGAAACCTGTTACCCATGAATGGCTTGAAAAGATTCCATACCATTTATGGGCAAGGCATGCTTTCCCAACTGATTTGAAGAATGACCATATCACTAATAACATAGCTGAGTCCTTCAATCTTTGGGTAGGAGATCTTAGGGTGGCGAACCATCCTAAATTTACTTGATGGTCTTAGAGCTAAGTTAATGAGCAGGTTGCACAAAAGATTTGAGAAAGCATGTACTTGAAAATACTCTATAGTCCCTAATGTTATAAAAAAAAGTTGAATGAGTTTAGTGTTCAAGGCAGGAAGTGTACTTTACTATTGCTAGTAGGTATGAATTTCAAGTGAAGGAGGTTGAAGTTTCCTACAATGTCAACATCAAGGAAAGAACATGTGACTGCAATGCTTAGCAATTGACCGGAATACCTTGCAAGCATACAGTGGTTGTCCTTGTTAACAAAAGGAATGATTTAGAAAAGTACTGTGATCCAAGCTTGTCCAAGAATCAATACATCAAGGGATATAATGAAGTCATTCATCCTGTATCTCATGTTAAGTTCTGGCCAGATATTGATGCAAATCCTTCAAATGTCCTACCACCAATGCCTAGGAGGAGATCTAGTAGGACAAAGAAGGCAAGAAAAAGAGAGCAAGGGGAATCACCTGCTGTGGGGAAAGATAAAAGTTCATCTACTTTACGGTGTGGCCGCTGCAAGCAATTTGGCCATAACAAAAGAACTTGCGAATGTGGTCCAATGAGAGATAGAAAAGGAAATTGGAACCAAAGAAAGGTAAAGTACAATAATTTACATGTTAAACATTCACTTTTTAATGTTTACTTGACTTCACAGATTTACTCATTTTAGCATTTCATTTTCCTTGAAGCTGAATCTGGATAAAAATGAAATCGGTTTGGAAATGTTTGGACAACAATCTAAGGCAACAACAGTTGTTGCACGTGGACTATTTCGTGGAGGAACACAGGTGTCAATTGTGGATAACATGCCTTTTGGTGGAACACAGGAATCTATCGAAGCTTCTCATGATATATTACTTACTCTCTCAAGAATTATGTGAACAATAAATGGAATTTTCACTAATTTATTTAAAGGTTTTCATACTTTAGGGGTCAATAGAGAACATAAGTGGTACCAATACTAGAGCATTAGAAAAGATGTTTGGAAGTTCACGTGGATCCATGCTAATGGGTAATGATCTTACGAGAAAGGTGTTGAAGGCAAAAGCTACCAAAACCTTAGCATTGAATGTTGCTCCTAATTCACTAGCTACTGCAGAGGCTTCAGCTATGGTAGGAACAAGACTAGCTACAAATTCTAATGGAGAAAAGACATTTGCACATTATAATCCTAACCCTTCTACCTCATCTGTTGCACCAGCCGTTGGAAAATCTTTTATATCTTAATATGTTATGAATCATGTGTTACTAGTACTTTATTTTTGTTGCAAACTTGGTTGACTTAATGCTTTTAGCAAGTCTTATGTGGTATCAGTAATAATTGGATAGCTGCCTGGGTCTTATGCAATGTTTCATAAGTGCTATCAACAGCTATTAATCTAGTATTGCAAATGATGTAATAAAATATGCATTCTGGTGAAGAGCATTTGCTTGTTTTCTCATAATGTTTACTTCCTAAAAAATATGCATTCTGAAGTTGACTGGCTTTTAATATAAGTACAAGTTCAATTCTGAAATATACTTGTTTTACGGCAAGTATACAAGTCAACTAGTAGTTTAGGGCATATATCAGGTCGATCCCACGAGAAAGATTAGACAATTACCGACACTACTAAAACTTCTCTATTATTTAGACGATTAATAATTTAAAATAAACAAAACTATGCTAAACTTGTGCTAGAAAATAGCTAACAAAAGCTCCTCAGGCTATGGTATTCGTAACTACTCATGCAAGTACTATTTTTGGATCATTGAGTACTACTAACTTGGCTAATTATGGCGTAATTTTCTTATGCATGTGAAACCTATTCTCATAGTGAATCAACTATACTTATAACTAATTCATACCTACTCTCGTGGTTATAAAATTAGTTACAAGTTCATTTCTTCTATGAAATTACATGAAATGAATCACTAAAACCACAAAGATACTCCTTTACTTTCCTGAGTGAACTCCCTAGGTTTAGCACTTCTTGAACTAGTGTTAAATCTCAATTTTCATTGAAGACACAACACCTTTAGATAATCACAATTAATGGTACCAAGTTAATCATGATTCAAAGAGTTAAAGTTCTAAATAACTTGTTCAAAATAATAGCATCAAATAGCTAAATAATAAACACTACCAATCATAGGAGATTCAACCAAACCCAAGGTATGAACTTTAGAAACACATAATAAACATAGAATCCAAACTTGTATATTAACTAAACAATAGAATCAAGTACAAAAGATAAAGAGTTAGGAAAGAAATGTAACCCTTGTCACATGAGTTCTTCTTCTCCACCTCCATCTCCTTCTTCATCTCTGCCTAGCAAACAAACGAGGAGGATGAACTAACAAGTTAAACTAACCTATACTATACTAACCTAACACTAAGAAAATGTAAGAACTACAATTTTTGTGATATTTCTTGCACTCTCCAAGTTCTTTTATCCTTGCAAGTCCATGGCTATTTATAAATGAATGTAGTCAAGAAATGAGATTTCAAACATCATTTTTACAGCAGCAAAGTGGTTGTCACATGTCCATCAATAGCTATAAATTATTGGAGGAGGAAACAAGTTGTGCAAGTAGAAAGCAACTATTTCTGACCAGAATCCGGCCAAAATCCGGCCGAATTTCTTCCCTGCCTTTCTTTGCAATTTCTGTTCAGTCTTCAAAGTCATTCTAATTTTGCATCAACTTCGACTGAACTTTTCTCAATGATAGAAGCTGGATTAACTCTTGACCAAACATAAAACTTATAGTTCTTTGAGTTAGCTTTCTAATACATCAAGAATCATTTCATTTGGATATGTGTAGGCTAAGAAATGACTGAAATACCCTTGACTACTCAATGCCTTGTTTCAGCTTCTACCATAGAAATTGGCTGCTGTAATTCAGCTTTTTGACCCTTGAAAACCTTCAAACTGGATTTCGATGTCTTCACAAGAATTGTATATCTATCTCTTATCTTCAAAATGATTCAAGTTATAGCCAAAATACGAAAATATGTCAAAACTGTCAACTTTCCTTTTCATCAAATGAAGTCTATTTTCAACTTTTATAAAAAAAATTATGGACAAAATATAAGTAAAAAGTGACATAAATCTCATTTAATCACTTAAGAGCATTTTAAACTTATTATAGCCAAAATAATCCATTTTCTTCCTATAATTTTGCAAAAGTGACTAAAAATAACATGTCATTCAAATATAGTTCAAATTAGTCACTTATCAATTCTCCCACACTTGAATCATTATTTGTCCTCAAGCAATCCACACATAATCAATTACAATTATTCAAGAGATGAAACAATATATGCACTTTTTTCAAATTTAATTCCTCATGACTTGGCAAACACTTATTATACAATTTGTTCAATTTACACTAAATACTCATAATATCAAGTAAATGAAAGATAATTATACCCTAATTTTAACAAATTAAACTTAATCTCTCACCCTAACCTAATTTCACAAATAAGCAAATCACATAGTCAATTTATAACTATCCTCCTCCCAAAATCATCTCTTTCTCAATTTTCACAACAAAGAGGAACTTATTCATACTTGATTTTTACTCAAATAGTGAAAATGCCTTTTGACGCGAAAATCGACACTTTTAGATCAAAATTCCCGATTACTCAACATTTCACTTATTCAAGTTGCTATGCATACTCTTAATTCAAACACCTTTTTACGCAAATGTCAACATTTATAGATGCTAACCTCCAGTTACTCGGTGCAAGAATCATTAGAGTAGAACAAAAACTCTTATTCTTCTTCATTTTTTTTCTTTCTCTTTTTTTAAAGTAAAAGACAATAAATAGACATTCCCTCGTAGCAAATATATAAGAATAATCAAAGGAAGAGTACAGTTTTTATTAACTATATCAGTCACTTGCACAAATTAAGTAAAGAGGAGAAATCTCATTATACATGCAAAATTATAGACATAATTTTTCCCTCTTTACAGCATATACTTTCTACAATGCAAAAATTCTAATTGTATAATAACCGTTTCCAAGTCAAATGAGAAAATACATATAAAGTTTCAACAAGCGGATGAATTAAAGCACTTAAAGTTGGAACAAATTGGCCCTTTTTTAAAACAAAGACAAAAGTTGCAAAAATTTTTGGCCCATAGTGAAATATTGAAAAAGATTTTGAAAAAATGTTGATAGAGTTTTCCCTTATAAATGGACGAAACTCCCTGCCAACAGACCAAAATTCAAGAAAATTATCCAAAGGCAATTTTTCAAACACCATTCCAATATTTCTTATGCATTTAAATCTACAAAATATCATCACAAAGCACTAAAATGCAAGTTCAAATATTTTCCTCTCCCACACTTAAACTTCACATTGTCCTCAATGTGAGAAAAGGAAGAAAAATAAAGAGCAAGAGATAATACTTCCCTCATTAACTTGCGCTATTTAAATCCATGGTCATGCGATGAATTTCCAACCTTGTTTGAGACTACAACCAAAAGAGAGTTGAATTAATACACCACTTAAAAAGAGCAAAATCAAAATAATACACACAAAGAACAAGTTTATGAGTAATTGCAATCAAGAAGTGAACATGCAAATCAAGGGAAAAGGGGAAAGAGATCAAATATGGGAACCACACAATGTTCAAGAATGATAAAATTATGAAATTAACTAACCAAACAAGTATATGCGTTAATGTCCAAAGTAAAGTTAAGCTAGTTTAATAAAATATGCTAATAGTTATGAACAAAGTGAGTTACATTCATACATTGTGCCATTCATATCTAAGATTCCAAAGGATCCCACAAGTGCTCAATTTATTCCTAATGAAGGCAAACACACCAAATCAAGATTGAAATGACCTTTTTGGGTATTTATGAATTTGCTAAGCATCATTGAATCTACAAATAGCAAGATTATATTCGTGAATTTTTCCCATTGAAGATCATTATGTCAACTTCTAGAATTACCTAAAAATTCAAGAAATAATTCAGCCAATACACTTTCTCATACATTTAGGCAATCTAGATATAAAAATCAACTTCACAACATCCCCACCAAGCAAATTAAAGTACCTAATTGACCATTAACTCCCAACACTTCGCAAAGCCAACATTTAGCATAAAATTCCCAAAATTTCATCAAATACATGGAATGATCAACATCCTTCACATATCCATTCACGGATTTATGATATAAGTGCAAGTTTAATTTCAAATTACACCCGTTTTACTGCAAGCATACATGTCAAGCTAGTAGTTTAGGGTATATATCTAGTCGATCCCACAGAAAGCAATTTTGCAAGTACTAGGTCCTTACTGACTTTATTATTTAGACTAATGATCAATTTAAGCAAGAGAAGTTGTAATTACTACTACCTAACTAGTCTTAACTAGATATTGCAACGTAACAATGAAAAAATTCACTAAATACTTGAGTTTAAGAATATAGATTCCACTTATGGCATAAAAGATATAAATAAATAGATTTATCTCTTGTTACAACTCTTATTTAACTAAGGATTCGTTTCCAATATTACCAAATCTCATTATCCTGATAAAATGGCCTAAAATAGACTAGTTTTCTCTATTCTCATAGTGAATAACTAGATCTACTCTTGTTTCCTTCATGAAATACATGTTTAATCCACTTAAGTGTATCTCTATTCTCATGAGAATACTACTCAAGCTCTATTTATATTGTTCCATCATTATTACCAACTTTCATTGAACAATAACAACTAAAAACTTGCTATTGGTGATCAACCAACAACAAGTGATAAGCATGCACAAATAAACAAGTTAATACAAGGTGTAACAAGTGTAAATCATATTCACTTCATATGAAGTAGTCATAACTTTCATCTACTCCCTAGATTTAGGAACTTAGCTGCTCATATAATAAATAACATGAAAGAACATAGTTTCATTGCATGAACACATATTGAATCACAAGTAAAAAGATAGATAAAGAACGCTTAGCCAAGATTAGTGAAGAAACTCCCAATGATCTTCTATTTCTTCAACAAAATGAGTTGTACAATGAAGTCTCCAATTGTTCTCACAAAAGTTCTAGCTAGAGAGAATAAGACAAGACTAACTACTAAACTCCACTGCTAGAATCTGATGAGAACTACTTCTAACATCTCCTATTCTCTTTTCCTAATGATTCTTACATCCCTTGTGTGTAGAGAGTCAAAAAGTGGTTTTTGGACAAGATATAAAACACCTTTTCTCTTCCAAAAAGTCCCATGAACATGTGCAGCCGAAATTCTTATCTGGAGTAAAATTGAAAAGTAGTGTGAAAATAGAGCAAGTGGCTGAGTAAGTTGCAGAAATCAGGCTACAATACGCGATCTTGGAATACGCGACTTCAGCTCACGTATTCAAGGGTCGCGTATTCACTTCTGTGAATTTGGCATCACTTCAACTACTATTTTCTCAATGATGGAGGTCGAATTAGTTCTTGTGCAAAACATAAAAATTGTAACCCTTTGATTTAGCTTTCCAATGATTCAAGAATCATCCAATTTGAGCTCTGTGGACTGATAAATGACCAAAATACCCTCAACTAATCAGAGGTCTGTTTCAGCTTTCGACCATGAAATTTCACTTCTATATTTCGACTTTTTGACAAGGAAAACGATTGAACTGGATTTCGATGTTTTAATACCAAATGTAGATCTATCTCTTAGCTTCAAAATATATAAGAATCACCTCAATCCAATGCATGTATCTCAAGATTTAGTCGAAAATACCATAAGGTGTCAAAACTGTCTTCTCTTGCATTTCTTCCTTTGAAAATTTCACACTTCATGTTTTCTTTAAACCATTTCGAATCATTAATAATCATCCAAAGTATTCTCAATTCATGCCATTTGATAATTTGAATTATTAAACCTATAAAAACATGAAGTTTTCATCATTAAAATCCATAGAAATGCTATTTTTACCACTTAAACCACAATATGTACATTTTCACTAAAATTCTAGCTAATTAGCTATAAAAGTGACTAAAACACACCAACCTAACTAATAAAATATACCTAAAAACATGTAAAATATATACTTATCATCCATCATTAATAGTCACTAATAACCTCAACCAAGTCAACTATATTCACAAAATATCACAAAATAGATATATTAAAAATTGCCCAAAAGAAAACATCAATAATCACCATTGGCAAAATTTAAAAGGGAAGTTTTGGCGAAGAATTGTTACCTCCAACTTGGTGAATAATGATTGGTGATGCAAATATACAAGAACCCTCAAGAATCTTGCACAAAATGGACCCTACTTGAAATGTATGAAGTTCAAGAATCCTAGGATATCTAACTTTAAAACACAATTTTGAGGTGTATATGAAGGACTCCAAACGGTAAAACAAGTTCTAAAGGTTGTGGAATGTGATTAGGTGAAGAAAATTTGAAGTTTAAATGGTCAAAAATGAAGATTAGAATGTGAGTGTGTGAGTGTGTGCAAGTGAGGAAGAAGGAAACAAGAGAAAAATGGAAGAATTCGTGATAGGATTCTTTCTTAAAAACTGCAATCGACCAAAATCTGACCAGAAATTGGAGGGATTCGTAGAGGGATTGTTGGCAGAAACTTTTTTTTTTATCCCCTGCATATCCGGCCATGAATCTAGCCGAAAATTAGCAGGATTCTTGGCCAGATTTGCTACAGAAAAATGCATTTTCTGCAATGTTTTTCTCCAAGTTTGCTTGGCAACTTTCCACATTCCACAGTTATCCACTTGCTTTCATGTTCCTTGAATAAAATCAAGCTTGAATCTTGAAATGCATTTTTGTCCTCAACTAAATACATATGAAAACAAATGATTATGCACTAAGATAACTTTAACATGAAACACATGAAATGCATCAAATGAACTTGGAAATTCCCTTTTTGTTTCAATATAGAAACTTTTGCAATTGAGATCATTTGCATGAATCTTTGTCATTGCCACCTACAAAACATACAAAAATACTAATCATACAACTAAAACCTACTAAAAATAAGAAATCGTTGGGTTGCCTCCTAACAAGCGTTTCTTTACGGTCATTAGCTTGGCTATATAACCTTATTATCAAGGAGGTTTAGTTAATGAATAATCCATTATTTTAGGTCATGGTCGATCATTAAAAGGTGATTCGATTACATGAGTCATATATCCAAATGATAGGAAAAATGGAAGTGGCTTACCAATCTCAGGGACTCATAGATTTTACTTTGGATGAGCATCACTTGAGTACTCACCAAAGGAGATGCCATGAGGGTTTCTTGGACAATAATACCTTTAGAACCTATACCTTCAACACATTCTTCAAGAGGGGTTATCAATGAGCCGTTAAGGCTCACCTCTTGAGATTCAAGATTAGCTCCAAAGGTACTATTATGTGAAATAGACATTTCTTCATTTAAACTCAACTTAGATTCATCATTTTAATCAAAATATAATTCATTGTCACATACAACATTCCCACCATTCATAATAGGGTCATTTTCCATATTATTAGAAGAAATAACTTTACATAATGCATGTAATTGTTCTTGTATTCTACAAAAGTGAGAAGTTAATTCGTCTAATCTTTCTTCAACCCTATCCAAACGATCGGAAGTCGCATTTGCTAGCATTTCTATGACTTAATCAAATTGATTAGAAGAATTTTCTACAGCTAGCACCTAAGATGCATTAGAATCATTAGCTAATGATTCATTTTCTAATTCCCAAGGTAGATGTGCATTAGCTAACCTTTCTATTGCTAATTTTCAAGATAATTTTGATTCGTATTGAACACATTCAAATTGGTAATCATACAAACAAGGAGAAGCATTATTAGCACATTGATTATCCCAACCATAAGCATAAAATTGCCCCAATTAGGACCATACTGATCAAAACAAGGATTGCAATGTCCCAATTCATCATAATAATCCACATTTTGCACTTGTCTATATGTATGAGTAGCGTGATAACCTCCACACAAGTCATAAATCACATGATTAGAATAAAAGCATTAACATTCTTTTTTTGCTCAATTTCATGCATAATGGCGTCCAATTGAACTTTTAATGTTATAACATCAAGTTTAGCCTTTAAGCTCTTCAAACCATCTTCAAATGACAAATCTTCGGTAATTTCTTGGTTACCTCTATCCATGGAGCCTTGCACGTAGTAACCATTCGCTACCGAATTTTCACTTCTCATACATTGTCCTCCAAATTAACATACCCTCCTCATTACCTAAAATTATTTTCAAACAATTTAAGAGAAGATTAGTAAGAAGAATAGGTAATAAAACACATACACACATAAAACATAAAAATAAAAGAAAATAACATTCAAGACTAACTCGACAAATACACAACAAACTAGACTCAATAAATACACAAGAAAAATTATTAAAATGTCTAAACTAATAAAGTTGCTCTTCATGTCAATATTATCACAAATCTTTCCCGACAACGCGCCAAAAACTTGACGGATTTTTAATATAAGTACAAGTTTAATTCCAAAATATACCCATTTTCCTACAAGTATACAGGTCAACTAGTAGTTTAGGACATATATCGGGTCTCTCCTACGAGAAAGATTGGACAATTATTGGCATTACTAAAACTTCTCTATTATTTAGATGATCAATGACTTAAAAGAAACAAAACTATGCTAAACTTGTGCTAGAAAATAGCAAACAAAAGCTCCTCAAGCTATGGTATACCTAACTAGTCATGCAAGTGCTATTTTTGGATCATTGAGTACTGCTATCTTGACTAATTATGGCGTAATTTCTTTATCCATGTGAAACCTACTCTCGTAGTGAATCAACTATACTTATAACTAATCATACCTACTCTGGTGATTATGAAATTAGTTACAAGTTCATTTCTTCGATGAAATTGCGTGAAATGAATTACTAAACTACAAAGGTGCTCCTCTACTCTTGTGAGTGAACTCCCTAGGCTTAGCAGTTTTTGAGCAAGTGTTAAATCTCAATTTTCATTGAAGACACAACACCTTTAGATAATCACAATTAACGGTACCAAGTTAATCATGATTTAAAGAGCTAAAGTGCTAAATAACTTGCTCAAAATAATAGCATCAAATAACCAAATAATAAACACTAACAATCATAGAAAATTCAACCAAACCCAAGGCATAAACTTTAGAAACACATAATAAACATAGAATCTAAGCTTGTATATTAACTAAACAATAGAATCAAGTACAAAAGATAAAGAGTTAGGAAAGAAATATAACCCTTGTCATATGAGTTCATCTCTTCCACCTTCATCTCTGCCTAACTAACAAACAAGGATGATCAACTAACTAATTAAACTATTTTGTACCATACTAATATAATACTAAGCAAATGTAAGAACTACATTTTGTGGTATTTCTTGCACTCTCCAAGTTCTTTTATCCTTGCAAGTCCATGGCTATTTATAGATGAATGTAGTCAAGAAATGAGACTTCAAACATCCTTTTTACAACTCCAAAATGGTTGTCACACGTCCATCAATAGTTGTGAATTATTGGAGGAGAAAAAAAGTTGTGCAAGTGGAGAGCAGCCATTTCCGACCAGAATTCGGCCAAGAATCCCGCTAATCTGGCCGGATTTCTCCCCTGGCTTTCTTCGCAATTTCTATTTAGTCTTCAAGGTCATTCCAATTTTGCAAAAACTTCAACTAAACTTTTCTCGATGATAGAAGCTGAATTAACTCTTGAACAAACATAAAACTTGTAGTCCTTTGAGTTAACTTTCCAATGGATCAAAAATCATCTCATTTGGATTTGTGTAGGCTAAGAAATGACTGAAATACACTTGACTGCTAAATGCCTTGTTTCAGCTTCGATCATAGAAATTGGCTACTGTAATTCGATTTTTTGACCTGGAAAACCTTCAACTGGATTTCGATGTCTTCACAAGAATTGTATATCTATCTCTTACCTTCAAAATGGTTTAAGAATCATCTCAATTCGATCATTTTTTTCTCAAGTCATAGTCAAAATACGAAAATGTGTCAAAGTTGTCAACTTTCCTTTTCATCCAAATGAAGTCTATTTTCAACTCCTATAAAAATTATGGACAAAATGCAAGTAAAAAATGACATAAATCTCATTTAATCGCTTATAAGCATTTTAAACTAATTATAGCCAAAATAATCAATTTTCTTCCTCTAAATTTGCAAAAGTGACTAAAAATAATATAAAATATCATTCAAATATAGGTCAAATTAGTCATTTATCCGAAGTAATTTTTGGAGAATTTGGAAGATTAGTTCTCAATGTTGATGCTTTGTTTGGTTGTTTTGGAGTAAGTTTCTTACGTTTGGCCTACTATTGTAATGACTAATCTCTAGGTATAGAGACATGCATTATAATACTAAAATTTTACAAATTTTGATTGATTTAACCTTAAAAAAAGATTCAAAGGATAAATTAAGTGCTCAATCACTTGGAAAAACACAATTGATCATTTTTCGTAGTCGTGTATGTTGAAGCACAATAGGAAGAGACCACGTTTAGACTGGATTTGTTTGGAGTGTTTACATTATTTAATCTTTATTCGGATGAAAAAGGTTATTTTTGGAATAAAAGAATAGAAAGATAATGGCACATGGGGCTTGAAGCACATTTTTGGACTTTCACTTTAAATTTTGGCTGGCACTAGTAGAATCCCTAATGGTTTTAGACGATAGGGTGGCTTTTGTTAAACGGTAATAAATTTGAAAGGGGTATCTGTTATTTTCTGAGACCACAGGGATTGATTCGTAGTTTGGTCTAACCTTAAGGGAGGTAAATGTAATGAACCCTTAAAAAATTCATTGATTTTCTCTTTTATTTCCACCTATTAATTATGGTTTTGCTATAATGGTAGAATTTTGTCTCTATTTCTAAAAGTGTTGGAGCAATGATGAATTATGTTTTTGGGGACATGGGGAAATTTCTTGGTTTAGTATTGGTAGTGGTGGCAACAAGCTGCATTAGGCAAGATTAGAGAGTAATGGATTTTGAAGTGGGTTGGAATCGCTGGACTCCATTTACTTTAGTGAGTTAAAAACCTGCTTGGTTTTGCTTTGTTCTCTAGAAAAAGAGTATTTCAAGATATTTGTGAAAAAATACATTCTATTGGGCCTATATTGTTACATAAGCCTTAAAAGCAAGAGAGGTAGCTGTAATTTTTGAAACTTGAGAGCAGCTGCCTGGAAACCTCAAGGGAGGTTTCTAAAATTATCCCATTAATCTTTGCAATGCCCTATGCATACATAGTACAATAGCCGTGCTAGTAGAAATTTAGAACAAATCCATGGATCCTTTCGAGTTGTCACAAGAAAACTGTGCCTCAAGTTAGTCAATGACTTTATTGTCAAACAACAATGCCTTAGTGAGAATATCCAGAAAAATGGGAGGATTTGATTCAAAGACTGCATTTGCAATAGTATTGACTTGTGGATTTTGGCTGCTGAAACCAGCAAATGCAACAGCATTCATCTTCCCAACATTAAATTGGAAGTGAATTAACCTTCTTTTTTTTTGATAAAACATAAGTCAATATTATTAATCATCTAGCATGATTTGCTTGACAAAGTAATCTGCACCAATGGCAGAAAATATATTAAACATATCACAGATATGTTTGATATGAAAAATTATAAGATTTAGCAGAGTTACAGAATATAAAAAATTACACTGTGAATCACAAATCATCAAATCTGACCAATTGAATGAACTGCTCCATAGATATCTATGCATGTCTATTCCCTCAGATCTGCTATCCTGCTGGTAAGATGATGTTGAGATCTGATGAGAAGACCTAAATATTCTTAAATCTGAGAAAATAAATAACAAAAAAAATAAAAACTATACAAAACTCCCACCAGGATAGTTTGTTAGAGAAGAAAACTCTCACTAAGATTTCTTAAGAGATACTTTATTAAATAAAAGTAAGAACAAAGAAATATAAAGGGAAACAAAGGAAAAGGAAGGAAGACTTTGGTTTAAGGCCAAGATCTCCCTCATATGGAGGAAGAAGAGTAGAGAGAAGGTTGAGGGTAGAGAGAGGGGAGTACTGAGGACTTTCTCCTGGATTCAACGTTTTCGTAAAGAGTTGATTTTTCATGTTATTTGGAGGATTTGAAGTGACAAAACCAACATGAAGAGTGCTCTCTAACACGAATAGGACCTCGGTTGCACGAGGATGAGTATGGGGTGGGTTTAGGCCATAAGGAACGAAATCGAGACGAGCTAGGGAAACTCCCAAAGTGTTGAGCCCAGCTAGATTGTTGACATTAGTAGTAGTAACATTAGAACCTTGTTGATTTGTTGCATTCCCCGGTTTGTTCAGTCCCTGAAAGAAGAAATCGTCGGCGTTCACAACCTTTGGGTACTTGCAAATCTTTCCATTCACAAATACTACATTAAAAAAAAAGGGAACTTATATGTCAAGGCAACCATGATAGGACACGAAAATTGTGCTTAGAAAAAGAAAAATATTTTGCTATTGATTGGGAGTGGATTTTAGCAATGGTACATGTACCAATTGTTAGTTAATTGTGCCTTTTCATGCTTTAATTAGACGCGGACTTGTCTAACTTGGATAGATGTGGTCTTTGTAGGAAAAAGTGAGATTGAGGAGAAAAAAATGTTGATTTGATGCGACTTGGCTTGGAAATTGCACGTGGAACTTGAACCAAAAGTGGAGGCTATACTTAAGACCAAACTTAGAGATTTTGTATGGAAAAAGGCAATGGAAACAACTACGCACCATGTTCGGCCCCACATATGGCACCGGACTTGTGGCTAGTCTTGGCACCAGACTTTCTCGAGAAACTACACAAGATTCATTTTCTTCAACTTTAAGAAACTTATTCCTTTTGAGATTCAACCAAAATTTTAGAAAACTATAAATAGGAGTACTTAAGACATTTTTAGGTGAGAAAATACTGGTTTAAATATTAGTTTTAGGATTTTTTTTTTTTGAGATTCAAGAATCAAAGTGGGAGATTAGCGTGCATGAGAGTTTCATCAACTGGGAAGTTCTACATGCTCCTTATTCTAAGTTTTGTATTTTTCAATATTGAATTCTTGTTTACTCTTACTATTGTTATGAACTAATCTATATCTAGGGTTAGGATTTTGTGAAGGAGTTCTGATTATTTATCCAACTTAAATTCTATACCTTTACCTTGGCTTATCTATTTTGATTTAATTACATGTTTGTGTCTGGCTATCATAGACATGCTCTTAAAATTTGTATTGAATTGATAAGGGATATATAACCGTGCACTAGACAAATAGATATATTTAACCTAATCATGAGAATAGGTCAAGGTTTGTATGTTATAATTAAATTATATAAGATTTTATAGGGTTTAATTAAATATATATGATCTTGAAAAATACGTGAGATTGAATTAGGCACAATTTATATATATATATATATATATATATCGAGAAATAATTTAAAATAATTTTGGGTTCACGCTCTTGGTGTCGCACCCCATTTTTGAAAAAAAAAAGAAAGGAATGTTTAAAAATGAATTTTTGATTTTATTTTAAAAAATAAAGAAAAAAGGCCTAAAATGGGACATATAAAGTCCAATTGTTTGGGTTTAAAATTTTAGTCTAAAAAGGATTTTTTAAGGAAAATAGGAGTCGCCACTTGATATTAAATTTAAATGTACCAAAATTTCCATAATGTTTGAAAATGAAAAAAATTAAAAAAAAACTTTTTTAGATGACTTCAGGTCTTTGAAAACAAGAGAAAAGAATTCGAGTCACATTTAAAGAAAGGGAAGGCAAAGATTTGATCTAAGACTCCCTTTCAACCTAACCAAGGCTAGTTGTGAGATTTAGCTGAAATTTTTCCTAATCTAACTTATAAACTTATCACATTTGGGTATTTCTAAATGGATGCAAATCTAGACTTAGGGGGTATCGAGAGGGACGGAATGTCTCTTCAAAGTTTAATTGGAGCAAATCACATTAATTGTGATACCCAAGAATGATTCTTTGAAGAGATTATGAAAAATGTGAAATATGATACTAAACAAAGAAATTATAATATATAGATAAATGTATATGACGTCGAAATGGGGAATGCAATATAACGGGCACAGGATGTTAAAATTCGTGACTCAATTTTCCTTCTTATAGAGGGAATAAGAGTGTGCTAAGATTAAGAAACCATACTCGTTCATTTTCCATATTTGTTCATTTTCCATATTTGAAGGATGACTCTTCTAATCTAATCAAACAAATAGACTAACCTATTTCTAATTTTCTAAAATGAAATGAAATTCTAAATGATATGATCCAAACATATAGAGGATAAGGGAATAATAGTAGGAAAAATATTATGCAAATGAAAATAACCTAAAAATAGGAAAAATACATGAAATGTAATAAGTGTCACACAAGGTATGAATCTAACACGAAAACGGTCTAAACGGTCTAACATTGAATTTAATCCATTTGAACTAGTTCTCACTAACGTTGGATTAGTAAAAAATCAGGAAGAAATGCCACAACTAACATTGGATTAGTGTGGTGACGCCAGGCATTTATTATAAATAAATAAACATGTAAAGTGTAATTGAAGCAAATAAACACATAAAGTACATAGCACATAGCCATGATTTCTAGATGCAAAATCCTAAAGAAAGTGAATAAACACATAAGTACACAAGTATGCAAGCAAATAAAAACTATCTATTACATTGGGGGCTCTAACTATAATTTAGAAGGTGAATTTTTGGAAATAATAAACCTATCTATTATATTTATATAACTAATTACATTTTTTGATAAAAATAAAATCTATCTATTACATGATTTAACTAAATATAATCTTGGGCACATATCTGTTATAATTTGACATTTAAATGCCACCAAAATAATCATAAAAAATTAAATTAAACAAACTAAAACTTTAACTCAATAAAATGAATAAATAAAAGAAAAAGTACTTAAAATATGCAATCACACATAAAATCACATAGGAGAACATAAAAGAATCTAAAATAATAATAGAAAGTACCTCCCTTGAAATAGTGGTTAAATGAGGTAGAACTTGCCCTATTTATATTTCAAAATCAATAAAATGGTCAAGACACCAATTTAATTAATAATTTAAAAGAAAATGCAAACTTATAGCAAATTCACTTTATTATTATAAAAAAATATAAATAAACATAAAATCCCTAAAATTTACTAATTAAACGCATTTAAATGAAGCATGATTAACAACGGAATGAGTTAAACAATCATACTTAAAAGATCAAAACCATTAGGGACCCAATTGCAAAAAATTGAAAAGTTTTTAGGGTTAAATTATTATTATTAAAAAATTCAGGGTTCAAAATTGAATAAAAGATAAATTTAGAAACCAAAATGCAATTAAATTAATGATCTAATTGAAAGAAATCAAAATTTTTATGGCCATGATGAAGTTACTTAAAAGATCTGGAGCTTAATTGCAAATTCCATTTTCTGATTTCTCAAGGTAAAACGAAAAGGGAAAAGGGAAGACTTGATTCTTTTTTCACAAACTTTTTGAGCCTTAGTGTAATTATGTGAAAGTTGGGGGGCAAAATTGCAATTTCCGTAATTCTTCCATGCAAGCTCCTCGAAGCTTTCTGCAATTCTGGAAGCTTATCAAGCCCAAAAACCGTACCAAAATAATTTCCAAATTTCGGATCTAAATACATAAGGCTATGCAACCTCAAACATTAACACAAGCTCTCATCTCCAAAACATAGGATTCAATGGAAGATTAAACAAATGGACTACAACAAGAAAGAGGAAATAGCAGAGAAAAGAAACCAAACGATGTGCAGCAACTTTTCAACCAATTTGGTACGGATCTAAACATGTACGAAAGCAAAGGAATGAACTAGGATACCTCTGATGCTTTGTGGAGTCGAATAAACGTGTTAAACCTCAAGGAGAACGGATCCAAGAGCTAAAACAATGGAAAGAAACTTTCGTCGAAAAATGTTTAAAATTGTGACTGCATTCGAAGAGGTTGCAGCGTTTTTTTTTTTTTGAAATTTTTCTAAATGAAACTTCTTCCACTAAGATCCTAGATTACTCAAAAATCAAGATCTCCCCCAATGGAGCTGTATCAAAAGAGAAAATTGAGCTCTAAGACCATGGGTCGGCCAGCCTGTTTTTTTCGAAAAATTTCTGCAAAACTCTTTTTTTTTTCTTTCTCTTTCTCTCTTTCTTTCTCTTTTCTCCCACCTCAGATTTTTGTGCATCCAACTTTTCTTACCTCCTTCTTGCCCTAAAGCCGCATCTTTTACTATTTAAATGAAATGAGAACCACAAAACCCTCGTCTCAATGGTGAGGATGAGAGCTCGTTTTTGGAAAAATTTCTGCAAAACTCTTTTTTTTTTCTCTCTTTCTCCCTTTCTTTCTCTTTTCTCCCGCCTCAGATTTTTGTGCATCCGACTTTTCTTACCTCCTTCTTGCCCTAAAGCCGCATCTTTTACTATTTAAATGAAATGAGAACCACAAAACCCTCATCTCATTGGTGAGGATGAGAGCTCGTTTTTTTGTTGGCTATTTTGGATCATTTGATGGCTTTTCTTCCAGAATTTTCTTGATAAATCTTGCAGGGTGGGATGGCCTTTGTACTGGCCAAACTTGGGGAAAAAGCAAAAGAAAAAAAAAAATGCAAATTTGATGCCTCCAAATTCCAACTCTCCTTCGTACCTGTTTCTGGTATGAATGAAGAAGGTGATGCAGCACGCACGGGTGGGACAGAATTTTTTATTGTTTTGAAAAATGATATTTTTCATTTTGTTTTGTTTTCTGCTTTTTTCTTACAAAGCAAAGCAAATAATCAAATAAAGTAAACTTGATTTTCTTAGAAAAAAAGAAATAGCAATAAATTAAAAATAAAATAAAAAAGATAATAAAATTTTGGTATCTATAACTTACCCCGTTTTGTCTGAATTTCGAAAAATCTCAAGACAAAAATACAGACACTAAATTATTTACTTGGCTGCTCTAATTGCAACTGAATCAAAAGAAACAAAGCGAGTTTTAAACAACATTGAAATTAATAAGCATTTAAATCGATGCGCAGGATCTTAGTTGCAAACAACTAGCAAAAAATTATTCTTGAAACTAAATTGATCGGTAGGATATAACCCATCCTTAGACAATTAGTAAAACCTAACAGATTGGAGAATCCAAACCTATCAAATGAAAGGCTGGTGGAATAAAATCCGATCCCAACAAAATAAATGGTTGGTGGGATAAAACCCAGATCTAACAAAATAAAAGGTTGGTGGGATAAAACTCAAACTCAACAAATAAATGGTTGGTGGAATAAAATCCAAATTAAACAAAATAAATGGTTGGAAGAATAAAATCCAAACCTAACAAAACAAACGGTTTGTGAGATAAAATCCAATTCCAACAAAATAAACGGTTGGTGGGATAATATCCAAATTCAATAAAATGAACGATTTGTGAGATAAAATTTAAACCCAAAAAATAAATAGTTGGTGGGGTAAAATTCAAACCTAACAAATAAACGGTTGGTGGGATAAAATCCAACTCCAAGAAAATGAACGGTTTGTGAGATAAAATCCAAACCCAACAAATAAACGATTTGTGGGATGAAACTCAAACCCAACAAATAAATGGTTGGTAGGATAAAATCCAAATTTAACAAAATAAACAGTTGGTGGGATAAAATTCAAACATAACAAATAAACGATTGCTATAAAACTCAAATCCAGTAAAATAAACGGTTAGTGGGATAAAATCTAAATTCAACAAAATAAAATGGTTTGTGGGTTAAAATCCAAACCCAACAAATAAATTATTTGTCGGATAAAATCTAAATCCAACAAAATAAACGGTTAGTGGGATAAAACTCATAATTAACAAAATAAACGGTAGGTAGGATAAAACTCAACCCAACAAAATAAATAGTTTGTGGGATAAAATTCAAACCCAACAAAATAAACGGAGAAATGAAAATGCGTTCCAATTAAAAGAAAAGGTGTGAAGCAATTTTCGCTATTTTTCTAAATTAATATTGAATTCACTTACAGAATTAGATATCACCTTTATGAAAAATTTGCCCCAACGTAGATCGGATTCAACTAAATAAGTGCCATTCTTTCTTTCCCTCCAAGAAGGCATGCGTAATCCAATCTTGCACAAGAAAATGGAAACAGCTGCTATGAAATATTACGCCACTACTATGTGATCCATCGAGTCTTGAGAACCATATAAACATGAACGTTTTAGACGTCGAAAAAGCTATTCGGTTAGAAAATGCTGTGCAAACTGTTCCTGATCTTCTAGTGTCTGTACTCAGTCAACCATGCCTATATCATGAGACATATATGTCTATACACCTATTACGATAAATTATGGGGATTATCTCTCGGCAAAATTCATTGAAAAGTATGAATGGTTTTAAACAATATTATTTTATACGACATAAAAATAGAAAAAAGAAATAATTTCATTGATTTTTATTAAGTCTATGAAAAACGACTTAGAGATTCATATACAAATTTGAGTGGCCAGTCTATGATGAGAGAAACGCCACATTTGACCTTTTCTAATATCACTTTTCTGGAGTTCAGTGTTGCCCAAAGAGCCTCAGTTTGAAGAGAAACCCAAATGAACATAGTCACCAGCTATTCAACAATCGACTCTCTTTGTGCTTCAAAATCCTACCTTAGCGCCTTTCAGATTTTCACTATGGTCGCTTCCGCCCATTTATTTTCTTTTTCTTTATTTTCTTCTTTATTTTCTCTTTTTTCATCATTTTCTTTTTCATTCATTTTATTTTTTATTTTTTATTATTTTCTTTCATTTATTCTTTTGCTTTCTCTGTTTTTTTTTTTTTTGAAAATGTATCCTTTCGGATTTTCACCTAATGAACAACCTTTAATGACAGCCATTATCAATTCAAAAATATGTTTCAAAATTGATGGTATCAGTGAGACAATCCTTCCCTTGTAAAAATTGGTGAAGATGTATTTACATCATCTACCATTTGATTAAGTAATTTTCTATTAGAAATATTGCAAGAGGTGGAAGTCTGAAACTTTTTTATTTTTGTAATGAGGTCAGTAGGGTGTTAAGAAGTGTTAAGGCTCGAAAGCAGATCTTTTAAGGAGTGCATCTTATAAAATTTGTCCCAATATAGGACTATTAAAACTAAAAATTGCCCCAACTTGAATTTTGATTGGGGTTTCTCCTCTTTTTCCTTTGTTTTTGTGTACTCTTTTTTTTTTGACCAAACAAAAAATAAAATCTGTACCAGTGTGGGGTTTTTCGACCTCGAGGGGCTACCAAATGAAAGAGTAGATCAGTCCGGAGGTTCAAAGGGAAAAATTAAGGATAAAATATTTAGAGGAAAAAGAAGAAGCCCTACCTTTTAGTCTATCTTATGTAGTATTTCAAAAAGAAAACTTACATAATCAGATGAAGAACTTCTTGAACATATTTCAATTGATTAGTTGAGGAAAAATTTGTCCATCCATTTTCGTAAGAATGAGTGCTCCTCCGAGTAATACCTTCTTAACAATGAAAGGTCCTTGCTAATTTGGAGCAAATTTTTCTTTGCCTTCATCTTGAATAGGAAGAATTCGCTTCAAGATCTTGTCTCCTTTTTTGAATAGGCGAGATTTGACTCTTTTGTTGTAAGCACGAGCCAGTCGCCTTTGATAACATTATCCATAGCAAACAGCATTTAACCGCTTTTTATCAATCAGAGATAGCTGCTCACGTCGTTGTTTGATCCATTCAACTTCCTCCAATTGAGCTTCCGTTAAAATGTGTAAAGATGGGATCTCAACCTCTGCGGGTAATATTGCTTTCATTCCATACATGAGTAAGACGTTATCCCAATAAAAATTCTGATTGCAATTCGATAAGCCATTAATGCATAAGGTAACTTTCATGCCAATCTCGGTGTCTTTCTATCATCTTGCGAATAATCTTCTTCAAGTTTTTGTTTATGGCCTCCACAGCTCCATTTATCAGAGACATGTAGATAACAGAATTTCAATGTTTGATCTTGAATTGTTCATATAATCCATCTATCGTGTCATTATTGAGATTTCTTGTATTGCCAGTGATTGGCGTATCTGGTTACTACTTTCTTGGTTACATGCTTGTAAGATACTATTTCGACCTATTTGATAAAATATTCAATCATCATCAGGATGAATCGATGTTCATTTGAGACAGAAAGATCAATAGCTCCAATCACCCACATTGAGCATGACCAAAGAGCAGTCATACTATGTAGTTCTGTAAGAGGGGCACGTATAATAGCGGCATGCATTTGGCACTTTATGCATTTTTTAACAAAATCTACACAGTCATGTTCCATAGTGAACCAGAAATATCTTGTCTTTATGATCTTTTTAGCCAATAAATGCCCATTCATGCATGGTCCGCATACACACTGTGCATTTCTTTCATCATATAATCAGTTTCCTTTCATCAATGCACATCAGAAGGTCCAAATATGATATCTTCTTATATAACACATCCCCACTTAAGAAGAATTTTGATGACATTTTGCGCAAGAAACTTTTAACAACTGATTCGGCACCCGGAGGGTAAGATCTTGTCTTTATGAATTCTTTGATATTACTATACCAGAGATGATCATCAGAAACTTTTTTCACAACTAGACAATACGTAGATTTTTCCTGAAGTTGAATCTGTATGGATTCAATTACTAACTTATCTGAATGTTGAATCATGGAAGATAAAGTGGCTAAAGCATCGGCGAAAATATTACGAGTGCGAGAAATATACCTGAACTCCAAATTTCTGGACTTATTAGCCAAATTGAATAAACTACAATGATACGACATGATTTTTGAGTCTCAAGTTACCCACTGCTTGAGTGTTTGATGCACAAGTAAATCAGAATCACTAAACACCATCAAGTCTTTTATCTTCATTTTCAATACCATTTTAAAACCAAAAATGCAAACTTTGTACTTAGCTATGTTGTTGGTGCAATAAAATTGTAACTTAGTCACAGCAGGATAATGTACCATCAAAGAACAGTCTCCACCCAGAGCATTATTCATTCATATCTTTCGATATGCCAATAAATAAGATCTCCTTATCAGGAAAATAGGTATGTAATGGCTGGTAATCATCTTTCTTCAAATTTTTGGTCAAATGATCTGCTATAACTTGCCCCTTGATTGCTTTATATGTAGTGAAAATGATATCAAATTCAGAAAGGATCACCTGCCATTTTGCCATACACCGTGTTAGTATCAACTTTCCCAACAAATATTTCAAAAGGTTAGAACGAAAAATGAGATAAGTAGTGTGACTGAGTAAGTAGTGTCTCAACTTCTGAACTACCCAAACTAAAGCACAATAACTCCTCTCAAGAAAAGAATAATTGGTCTTGTATGCAGTAAACTTCTTACTGAGGTAATAGACGGCTTGTTCCTTCTTCCCAGAATCATCATGTTGTCCCAAAACACATCCTACAGCCTCATCCAGCACTGAAAAATATATAATCGAAGATCGGTCCGATTTGGGCGGCACTAACATCGAAGGGTGTAATAAGTAATCTTTAATCTTATCAAAAGCCTGCTGACATTTTTCATTCCAGTTCATCGACGCATTCTTTTTTAATAATTTGAACAAAGACTCACATGTAGACATCAACTGGGTAATAAACCTACCGATCAAATTAATTTTTCCTAAGAAACTTTTCACATCTTTTTGAAATTTTGGTATGAACATCTCTCGAATTATTTTGATTTTTGCAGGATCAATTTCTATTCTCTTTTTACTAATAATAAACCATAACACTGACCAGCGGGAGTTCCAAAAGCGCATTTTGCAGGGTTTAACTTTAAATTGTACTTTCTTAACCTTTCAAACAATTTCTTTAAATCGATCAGATGATTTTCAGATTTCTTAGATTTAATGATAATATTGTCCACATAAACCTCTATATCCTTGTGAATCATATCATGGAATAAGGTGATCATAATCCGTTGATAGGTTGCTCCGATATTTTTCAACCCAAAAGGTATTACCTGATAGCAGAACATTCCCACAGAGTGATGAAAGCAATTTTCTCTTGTCCTCTTCTACCATCAAAATCTGATAAAACTGGGAAAAACAATCACTAGAAGATTCGATTTCGTATCCAACAGTGTTGTCCAGAAAAAATGTGAATATTTGACAGTGAAAAATCGTTCTTCAAACTGGTTGTTGAGATCCCTATAATCGACACACACCCGTACTTCTCCACTCTTCTTTGGAACATATACGGAATTTGAAAATCAAATGGGATAATGAGACATCATGATAATTTTGACATTGAGTTGCTTCTCGATATGCACCTTGATTTTGAGACTTATATCTAGCTTAAATTTGCATGATTTTTGCTTTATTGGTAGAAAATTTGGATTAGTGGACAGTCTGTTAATCACTATATTTGTAGAAATTTTGAACATTTCATCATACGACCATGCAAATACATCTTGAAACATGATTAAGAATTCAATCATCTCTTTTCTTTGCTCCTTATTCAAGTGCACACTGATTTTGATTTCTTTGGCCTTCGTCTTAGTGCCAATGTTAATGATTTTTGTCTCTTCTAAGTTTGGTTTGAATTTTTCTTTATAGTGTTCAAGAATCTTTGAAATAGACTCAGGTTCCTCCTTGCTATTATTCTTGTTTTGAATTTTGGACTCCATAATTTCAAATTCGTGAGAGATATCGAGTTTGCAATCATTAAATTCTAGAATAGTGATATCTGAAGGGTCAAACAATTTTATTTTTGGCCATCAAAATTCCTTTCTAGAGGGAAGATAGTCAACGGTCCAATTTTGCATAGCTCCTTTAGGAATTATTGGGAACTCCACATCTTCCAACGGTTCATCCTCGCAAGTGGCTCTAATGAACAGTTGAGACAGATCTACCTCAATCTCTTCAATCGAGTTCTCCTCATCTAATTCAGAGAGAATTATCCCTAACGGACGAGGAAAGGTGTAGTGCAATGGCAGGATACTCATGACAATCTGCTTTCCTTTCTTTTCCACTTTCTTGCGGCCTTGTATCTCTCTTTTGTCCTTAGTGGTTGGCTGAAATCTCAATTCAAATGTATCTTTCTTACCCAAAAGCTGTATTGGCTCCAAGATACCTTGCAGATTCCATCCAAGAAGCTTACCTATTTCATACCCTTCTTGGATCATCTCCTTGGCCATCATGACTCTAGTTTCAGGTACATCTGTCTTTCTTTGCATACCCATCTGACTGATACAATATCAGCCATATGGTGAAGATAAATAAGACATTTTCTACTACTTTCTCCACTCAAACTCGAATCGACAATAATGGTGCAATCATCTTTGGTGAATACGATAATTAACTGATTGTTTACAATAAATTTCAGTATCTGATGCAGCAAAAATGACATAGAATTAAAGGTGTGGATCCAGGGTCACCCAAGCAAGACGTTGTAGACATTTTGGAAATCTATGATTTGGCAAGCAACTTGAAACTGAGCAGATCCTATCTCTAACTCCAGGTCCACTTCACCCATTGACTCTCTCTTTGCACTATCAAATCCTCTTACTATAGTTGCTGATGGGCGAAGCCTAGCATCATGAAGTCCAAACTTTGTAAGAGTATTTCACGGGCAGATATTCAAAGTAAATCCATTATCTATCAGACCTTTGGGCAACAACTTTCCATTGCACCGTACTGAGATATATAATACCTTATTGTATCCGATCCCCTTCGGAGTTAAATCTTCATTAGAAAAAGTTATATGATTGGAGGCCAAAACATTCTCCATAACGTGAGCGAACTTATCAATTGAAATATTTTTTGGTACTTGAGTCTCGCTCAAAACTCTAAGCAGTGCTTCTCTATGTAACTCAGAAGTTAAAAGCAAGTCCAGAATAGAGACTTGGGCAAGCATTTTGTCCAACTGTTCCATAACCTTGTACTCACTCCTCTTCAACAACTTGAGAAAATCCAGTGCTTCCTTTTTAGTCACACATGACTTCAATGATAGAGCGTTCTTCCTCTCTTTTGGTTGGGCAAAAACTTTAAAATTGCCCACAATATTTCCAAATTCGGTAACGGCAGTTACCTCCTCCTTTGGCATCTCTATATCCCTAATCAATAAGGTGTGTTCACTATAATCTCATGGTACTTCTTACAAGTTATGAACAAGTGATTGCTCGGAAAATTCAAGTACCACGGGTTCTAACGATTCACATCAAAGGGTGACAAGTCTAAGATGTAAGGATCCCTACTAATTTCAGAGAGTCTTTCTTTTAGTATAAATGGCTTCTCAATTATCCCAACTACCTCAGTCTCGTTCATAATATATTGGACTAACTCTTCAAACTCCTCATCAATGGTGATAGCCCCCACAATGCTCTTATGTTCAGGAAGAGAATTCTTGCTAATATTCGGCCCTTACTCGCTTCTCCTTCTTAAAACTATATCTCCAGTGTCAATTATATCTTGAATTTTGTGCTTCAATACTCAAAAATTGGCAATAGAGTGACCAGAACTCCCAAAATAATAGACACAAATGGCTTGAAAATCATAATCAATGGGAACACCCCTAAGATGGGTCTGAGGAGGCATAATGTCAATCGTGCCAGTAGCCTTGAGTTGCTTATATAATTGGTCGATAGGTCGACCCAAATTGATAAAGGTTTGATACTAGTTTTGATTTTGAGTTTCATTGATTTGGGTATGGTTATAGGTTTGGTTACTTGGTAGAATGAGTCTTGGATTATAAGGGAGTCGGGGTCGAATTTGCAAGTTTGGTTGAGAAGTCTAAAAAGGTGGTGCGGGTGTACTTCTGTAATTTAGTCGAGGACAAGGAGGGTTGACAATGGTGTGGTAAATCGGTCAGAGGTTTGAGTAGTAAGGAGGTGAGTATGTATAGTGGTTTTGAATTTTGGTCTAAAAGAAAGGTCTTGATCCCACATAAGTTTCTCCTTCCTTTTTCTTGAACTGAGGTTTCTTTCCAGGATTGTTTTGAATCTGCAGGGCCTCCAACCGTACTTTCTAAGGTGACACATTAATAATTTTTCCTGCCTTCACAAACTCACCGAATTTTTCGAGTTTGTTGACAATAGCTGCAAATGAACTACTAGTCATGCAAAAAAATTTTCAAAATACGGTGGATCATGTGGCTTAATAAAGGTGTAGACAATTTCCTCTTCAGTCATTGGGAGCTCCACCTTATCGGCCAACTTCCTCCAACAATTAGCATATGTCTTATGATCTTCTGATGGTTTCCTCTTGGTTTCTTCAAGCGTTGTTCTTGTCAGCATAAACTCATAGTTGTACTCGTATTGCTTCACGAAAACTATAAACAGATCCAACCAAGTTTTTATCTCTTCAGGTTTCAAATTAGAATACTAATCCAGAGCGTTGCCCTCCAAACTTTCAGGGAACAATTGCACCGGTAAGTTTTCATCATCCACAGATTTGCCAAGTTGTTTGCATTTTAAGATGCGTCTTAGGATTTTCGATTCCATTGTACTTACTAAATTTAGGAGTTTTGAAACTCAAAGGCAATTGCATATTCAGAAAGAGACACAGTTTATTATAGTCCAAACCTCTATGCTTGTTCAATCCTTGGCTTTTTTTCATAAACTTATCAAATCAATCTAACCTCTTTAGCAATTTCTTATCAATCGAAGCAGAGAGTTCATCTATTTTCACTTTCCCTTGAAAGGCGGTATCCAACATGAATAGCTCTGTGACAGGGTGATGGGGCCCTTGAGGGTTAGATGGGATGTTCAGGTTGATTTGTGGATAACTTTGGGAAATTTGATTGTTAGTGTGGTTGACTAAGACACTGTTCAGATATGTGTGTAGTAAACTAGGGATGAGGTAAGTAAAGGCACCCACAGGTGGACTTGTGAAAGATGGGACAAAGGTGGAGGAGGGGGGAAAAGAGTTTACAAAAAATAGAATTCATAAAAATGGGTTGGTTCGGATAGGTTAGGTGTGAGAACCCGTATTTTTTCCCTAATAATTTTCCTAGGGTTTTTCCCCTTTAATGGCATGTTTTCTGCATTTTCTAGCTTAGGAAATTTTCCTGGTGAATTTTATGAGTAATTATAGTTTTTTAGATGATTTTTCTAGCATTGGATAGTGTTTGAAAAATTACGGATATATAACGGACGTGGGCCCCACTAGTGCGAAAAGTTCAGAAAAATTCGGCCAATAAGGTTAAGTTTCGGATACTGGTTGAAATTTATCGGGTATTAAGAGATAAGTAGAGGTTGTGATGTGATTGATGTGAGAGGAGAAAAGAAGGATAGGAATGCATTAATGAAGTGACATGTGTCACCTTAAGAGTGGTTGTAACTTATTTGACTTTTTGACCTTTCTTACCAATTGATTAAATATCTCAAAATTTACCAAAAATTGACTCTTTCTTTCACCTTTGTGGCCGGCCCTCTCTAGCCAAGAAGAAAGAAAAACTCTCCAAGATTCTTGCTTCCATTTTGCTTGAGTGTAACCATCCAACCATTTGATCTTGTTTCTACTCCATAAAACCTTTCCATTTGGTGCTAGTAACTGGTTTGGTGAAGTGTTTTGGGAAGCTAAGGTGTCCAACAACTCTCCCTCTCTTGTTTACTAGGTGAGTGGTGATTGAACTTCCTCCTACACTTAATGAAGCTTAAGTTGTGCTTAGTGGTAGCCAAAGTGCTGAAATTTGTGGTTTATTTCTTGGTTTGAGATGAATTGGTGAAGTTTTCAATTTATTGATGAATTTTCTGGTTTAATATGAATGTGATGTTGTGGCTATCCTTGATGATGGGAATTGATGTTTAATGACTCTAGTAGGCGTATATGATAGATAATTGTAATCAATTTTGGGTTTGGAAGGAATTTGAGAAAGTTAGGGTTTTATATCCCCAATTCTGTCCGATTTTGTATCTTATGGTTAGAGGCCGAATTGGCCTTGGCTTAAAACATGAAAGTTGTAGGTATTGATGTTTTAAAGGTGCCTGTAAAATTTCAGGGCAATTGGAGTAGTGTAGAATGAGATAAACCGAATTTACTGTTGCTATTCTGGGTTCATCAGGATGTAAGAACTGCGCCTGTAATCGGCTGTTTTGACTGGAATTGCTTTGGATTTGGTTGTTAAGGTCTTCTAATGAAATGTAGCTTGATTTCTTAGCTACCGCATGCCTTTGGAATCAATGAATTTGGACTTGTACAGACTGAGTTGGACTAATTACAGCATAGTGTAATTTGTAAACCTGCAATTAAGGTTCTGGTTTGGTATTTTGCATATTTGACCTAGTTGTGCTAGGATTTGGACTGAGTGGCCTTCTACATTATTGTAGCCCTGTGTTTTAGCTTCGAGATGGTGGGTCTTGCACCCTCATCCGATAAGCGTAGCGCAATTTGTGCCATTACCGCATAATGAGGACAAAACTGTTTTTGTTGTTAGGGCCAAGTTAGTTACATTTCCTGATTTTCTGGTTTGCTATAATGCTTATATATACATATGAGACCCTATTGGGGTTGTGATTGGCATGGCTTTATGACTCGTTATCGAGTCTCATTGTATTTGTTTGTATGTTTTAGGACGTGACGGGAGTTCACGACGTCCTTTTAACGACGGTGCATGAAACATCACCTACTTGATTGGTGAGTATACTACTCACTTGAATGTTACAATGTGGCTTTGCTATATGTGATTTTGATGCCTTGAAGGCTTATTTGGCTATTGGAATGGATTGAGGTGAGGGTGTACTTGACCGCCCTCACCCCTTGTGATACCGTTAATGACTGTTTACCGCTTCACTGATATACTGCACTTCCTATATGAGATATTGAATTCACTTCATGAAAAACTGATTTGGTGTCGTTTGGACGAGTATCCAACGGCCTTACTGTACTACTGAGCTCAACCCCGTTGGTAGTCAATTGAATCGAGCCAGCGAGGGCTTGGTCGTGAAAATTGACATGCCACGGGGACTGTACTGGGGAATCTTGTAGTAATGAGACTCTTGATTCCGGTAAACTCGAGTATTACCAAAAGCTACTGATTGGAGTGCGGGCCCGGTTGGGGTATGTTTGGTGGAAGGGATGGGAGTGAAGTGGGTTCTACGGTTGGTACTCATAAACATTGACGGAGAGTCAATGAGATTGGATCAAGAATGTAAGCGTGGAAATGGGCTCTTGAGAGCCATCCGTATCCTTTTACCGACTTGTTTTACTTCTTAATTGTGTACTTGAAATGAAAGATTATGCTTATGTGATCTTTGTTGCTTATGTGGTAGTAACTCACTGGGCTTAAGCTCATTCCATTCCATTTGTTTTCCTTACAGGAAAATGACCACTTTTGGAAAGATTATACTTGTTGGTTGTCAAGTTGAGCTCATGTAAATGTATCTTTTGGATAGCTCTTTGAATGAAACCCTAATGTGTATTGGGTTCACTTTCTTTTGATTGGCAAACCGAACATGTACATTCGTAATGAATGGTTTTTGATATGCCGCTTTGGCTTGTAAATGTTACATTTCAATGTATGTATGTTTGGTTGATATTTGGTTGAATTTCGGATCAACTCGTATTTCAAACAGCAAAAGAAAAATTTTGGCTACTCTCGGCCTAGTATCTGGATTCTGACGTGGCCGGTACTGTTCATCATCGGCTTCAATTTTCATTTTTTTTTATTTTGTGATTTTGACTTGTTTACGCGCGTTGGTATGTTCCGGAACGTATTAGATCGACGTGAACTGATCCGTAGTCCTGGCGAGAGTTGGGCAGGCAGTCCGCTAACCCCTTTGGTTCGCCTTAGGGGAAAGTGGGGCTGTTACAAGTGGTATCAGAGCCACTTCGCGTGGTCTCTGCGCGGAGTGAGACTGGGCCAAGTGGTGTTGTGGTCCTAATTTCATGAATATGTCTAAGTGCTCGTTTGAGCATAAGTTATGAACCGGGCATGTGATAAGTGTGCGAATCATTATCATGGGACTCGAGGAAGCTAGGTATGTATGTCGGGTAGGAATCTTTAATAAAGATGGTTTACTCTTGGGACCGGCCGGCTCGAGTTGTGAATTATCTTAGATGGGATTCTTGCGCCCGGATACGAAAGATATGAGGGCCTAGGTTAGAAAGGATTTGGTGAACTAGAAAGGCCATTCCTCGGTGGATCGTCTATGTTTGTACTTGACTTAACTGGCTGTATATATGTGTGTGGCTTAATTTTGACCGGCTTGTATATATATGTTTTGATCTTGTTTGGAGTGTATAAATGTGTGTTATTATAAAAGTTTTGAGTGTTACTCACATGCATCGTGCTTATTTTGGTTTAGTATTATTGCCTAGACCAAGTAAAACTCATGGAAGGTACACGGAGTGGTCGGGGATGTGGGCGCGGAACTAGACAACCCACACCGGGTAGGGGTACGGGGGAAACCTCTACTGGACCCAATCTGGAACCGCAAGTAAACCCTAATGCTAAATAGTCTTTGACCTATTAGAGGACGTGGAAGGTAATAATTTACTGAACCTGGCCAGTGAAGGGGTACAGATCTGTTAGCTAAGTATAATGCTCAATTTAATCCCGGAGTAGTCAATGATAAGGAATTTCGAGGACGAAATTCTTTTAAGGGGGAGAGAGTGTGAGAACCGTATTTTTTCCCTAATAATTTTCCTAGGGTTTTTCCCCTTTAATGGCATGTTTTCTGCATTTTCTGGCTTAGGAAATTTTCCTGGTGAATTTTATGAGTAATTATAGTTTTTTAGATGATTTTTCTAGTATTGGATAGTGTTTGAAAAATTACGGATATATAACGGACGTGGGCCCCACTAGTGCGAAAAGTTCGGAAAAATTTGGCCAATAAGGTTAAGTTTCGGATACTGGTTGAAATTTATCGGGTATTAAGAGATAAGTAGAGGTTGTGATGTGATTGATGTGAGAGGAAAAAAGAAGGATAGGAATGCATTAATGAAGTGACATGTGTCACCTTAAGAGTGGTTGTAACTTATTTGACTTTTTGACCTTTCTTACCAATTGATTAAATATCTCAAAATTTACCAAAAATTCACTCTTTCTTTCACCTTTGTGGCCGGCCCTCTCTAGCCAAGAAGAAAGAAAAACTCTCCAAGATTCTTGCTTCCATTTTGCTTGAGTGTAACCATCCAACCATTTGATCTTGTTTCTACTCCATAAAACCTTTCCATTTGGTGCTAGTAAGTGGTTTGGTGAAGTGTTTTGGGAAGCTAAGTGTTTACGCGCGTGGGTATGTTCCGGAACGTATTAGATGGACGTGAACTGATCCGTAGTCCTGGCGAGAGCTGGGCAGGCAGTCCGCTAACCCCTTTGGTTCGCCTTAGGGGAAAGTGGGGCTGTGCCAAAGGGGTTAGCGGACTACCTGCCCAACTCTCGCCAGGTCTACGGATCAGTTCACGTCGATCTAATACGTTCCGGAACATACCCACGCGCGTAAACAAGTCAAAATCACAAAATAAAAAAAAACAAAAATCGAAGCCGATGATGAACAGTACCGGCCACGTCAGAATCCAAATACTAGGCCGAGAGTAGCCAAAATTTTTCTTTTGCCGTTTGAAATACGAGTTGATCCGAAATTCAACCAAATATCAACCAAACATACATACATTGAAATGTAACATTTACAAGCCAAAGCGGCATATCAAAAACCATTCATTACGAATGTACATGTTCGGTTTGCCAATCAAAAGAAAGTGAACCCAATACACATTAGGGTTTCATTCAAAGAGCTATCCAAAACATACATTTACATGAGCTCAACTTGACAACCAACAAGTATAACCTTTCCAAAAGTGGTCATTTTCCTGTAAGGAAAACAAATGGAATGGAATGAGCTTAAGCCCAGTGACTTACTACCACATAAGCAACAAAGATCACATAAGCATAATCTTTCATTTCAAGTACACAATTAAGAAGTAAAACAAGTCGGTAAAAGGATACGGACGGCTCTCAAGAGCCCATTTCCACGCTTACATTCTTGATCCAATCTCATTGACTCTCCGTCAACGTTTATGAGTACCAACCGTAGAACCCACTTCACTCCCATCCCTTCCACCAAACATACCCCAACCGGGCCCGCACTCCAATCAGTAGCTTTTGGTAATACTCGAGTTTACCGGAATCAAGAGTCTCATTACTACAAGATTCCCCAGTACAGTCCCCGTGGCATGTCAATTTTCACGACCAAACCCCCGCCGGCTCGATTCAATTGACTACCAACGGGGTTGAGCTCAGTAGTACAGTAAGGCCGTTGGATACTCGTCCAAACGACACCAAATCAGTTTTTCATGAAGTGAATTCAATATCTCATATAGGAAGTGCAGTATATCAGTGAAGCGGTAAACAGTCATTAACGGTATCACAAGGGGTGAGGGCGATCAAGTACACCCTCATCTCAATCAATTCCAATAGCCAAATAATCCTTCAAGGCATCAAAATCACATATAGCAAAGCCACATTGTAACATTCAAGTGAGTAGCATACTCACCCATCAAGTAAGTGTTGTTTCATGCACGTCCGTCAAAAGTATTTCGTGAATCACCGTCACGCCCTAGAACACGCAAACAAGTACAATGAGACTCAATAACGAGTCATAAAGCGATGCCAATCACAACCCCAATAGGGTTTTATAAACATATACAAGCATCATAGGCAACCAGAAAATCCGGAAATGCAATTAACTTTTGCCCTGAAAAAAAACAGTTTTGTCCTCATTTTGCGGTAATGGCACCGATTTCACTACGATTATCGGATGAGGGTACAAGACCCACCGTTTCGAAGCTAAGAAACAGGGCTACAACAATGTAGAAGGTCACTCAGTCCAATTCCTAGCAAAACTAGGTCAAATATGCAAAATACCAAACCAGAACCTTAATTGCAGGTTTACAAATTACACTATGCTGTAATTAGTCCAACTCAGTCTATACAAGTCCAAATTCATTGATTCCAAAGGCATACGGTAGCTAAGACATCAAGATACATTTCATCAGAAGACCTCAACAACCAAATCCAAAGCAATTCCAGCCAAAATCATCAATTACAGATGCAGTTCTTACATCCTGATGAACCCAGAACAGCAATAGTAATTTCGACTTTTCTCACTCCACACAACTCCGATTGACCTGAAATTTTACAGACACCTCACACACATCAATACCTACAACTTTCATGTTTTAAGAAATGGCCAATTCGGCCTCTATCTAGGACCTAAAATTTCAGACAGAATGCCCCCCTCAAGAACCCTAGTTTTCTGAAATTTCTTCCAAACCAAAAATTGGTTGCAAATACCAATCATGTACACCTACTAGAGTCATTAACCATTATTTCCAACCATCATAGATAGCCACAACATCATGATCACATTAAACCAGAAAAATCACCAATAAATTGAAAACTTCATCAATTCATCCAAAAGCAAGAAATAAACCACAAAATTCATCCCTTTAGCTACCACTAGGCACAAGTTAAGCTTCATTAAGTGTAGGAAAAAGTTCAATCACTACTCACCTAGTAAACAAGAGAGGGAGAGTTGTAGGACACCTTAGCTTCCTTAAACACTTCACCAAATCACTTACTAGCACCAAATGGAGAGATTTTATGGAGTAGAAACAAGATCAAGCAATTGTTTTGGAAGATTTGAGCTAGATGGTAGCCAAGATTTTGAAGAGTTTTCTTCCTTCTTAAGCTCAAGGTGGCCGGCCAAGATAGAGAAGAAAATGGTGATTTTTGGTTAGTTTTTGGTTTATTTAATCAAAGGGTAAAACATTGAATAGTAGTCAAAAAGTTACCACCAATCCCAACATGATAAGTGTCACTTCATTAATGCATTCCTATCCTTCTTTTTTCCTCTCACATCAATCACTTCACATCCTCTACTTATCTCTTAACACCCGATAAATTTCAACCAGTATCCGAAACTTAACCTAATTGGCCGAATGTTTCCGAACTTTTCGCACTAGTGGGTCCCACGTCCTTTATATATCCTTAATTTTTCAAAAACTATCCAATACTAGAAAAATCATCTCAAAACTATAATTACTCATAAAACCAATCCCACAGTCCGGCATCCTAAACTTTAAGCCTAGGATACACTACAAAGATCTGAAGCCTAAGCTCTGATACCATTTGTAACGACCCCACCTCCCCCTAAGGCGAACCAAAGGGTTTAGCGGACCGCCTGCCCAACTCTCGCCGGGACTCACTCACTTACTACATTTCTCAAGTAAATTACAAGGTACAACTCAAATAATACATCCAATTCTCCAAAATTACATATCATAAGCGAAGCGGAAACTAGTTCTAAGCGTAAAATGTAGATTTACATCCGATTCAATTCCAAATATTTATACAAGCCCAAAAGTACACAAACCAAAACTAAAACTAAACTATACAAGATGTACGCCATTTTGTACTTTGTAATTAGACTTTGGCGAGGTATAGCCGTTGTGCTAACCTGTTGTGTTGTCCAGCACCGCCATGGACAAAATCTTGCATCTGAGGCTCTGGTGAAGTATAGCTGAGTGCTAGCTTGTTGTGTTTTCAAGCACCACCGGGGACAAATTCCTGAGACTTTCTGGTGAAGTATAGCTGAGTACTAGCTTGTTGTGTTTTCAACCACCACCAGGGGTAATTTCTGACCTGAGACACCGTTATGTCCAGGATTGTTTTTCCAAATATCAGGGACTTTAAGTCTAATTTCGAGCCCCCTTTTGTATATGTATCCAGTTACTCGTCTGACTATCTATTGGATCAAGATTATTTGATAAGTTGGATTGGAGTACTTTTAGTACTTGATTGTGATGAGTGATTCTTAGTATGTGATTGACCTTTGAGATATTTGATCTGATTAGTATTTGATTATGATAAGCGAGATTGAAATGATTCTTAATACGTGATCGACTTTCGAGAACTATTTTCATCTGATTAGTACAAGTTGGAATGTCGAGGACGATATTCTTTTAAGGAGGGGAGTTGTAACGCCCCGAGGCAGAAGAAAAGGGAAAAATTTCTGGTGAATAGTGTTTTGTGGGGAATCCGGCCAGAAGCCGTGGAAATTCCTTATATTTTTCTTAAAATTCCCTTTTCTCTGACAAATACCACTTTATAATGGCCCTACTACTCAATCACCCCACAATAAGTGCCAATGAACCTAGAAAATAGGGTTTCACGCTTCGGTTTCAAGTTTAGAGCAAAATTAGGGTTTTCGCGATTTTTCGCCGGATGAATTTTCGGTACAGAGTAAGGATTAAATTTGGAGAGTAAAAGTGACTTTTAAGTGAGAAATAATATGTGATTAGTAGCAATGATATAAGGTTAGTGAATGGGAAGTAAAAACCCTAATACGTGAGTTTTAAGAAAAACGGCGCGAACCGGCGGGTCCCGCACACTACCGATTGAACGCACCACTTGACCACCATTTTTCTTACCAAACAAGCTTATTGACTTTGAACAAAATATCTTCTTAAATTACAGCTAAGGCTGACCGAAATTGGTGGCTAAAATGACAAGGAAAAGAAAGAGAAAAATGAAAGGTGGTGGTGGCGACACTTGTCCAATTGATCAACTAGCCTTCTTAAACCAATTTTCTACACTTTCCTCTTCATTTTCCAGCAGCTGGTCGACCAAGAGAGAGAGAGAAAGTGGGAGCAAGAAACAATTCCTTCTTCTTGATTCTAACCAACCAAGTGACAAATTAAATTTCCAAACCGATTAAAGTGCTAAGTGTGAGTTGGGAAGCTTGAGGAACCAAGAAATTTCAAAGGGAGTGAACTGTCACTCATCCAAACCTTGCTTTTGAGGTATAAACATCTGATCATGATCCTTGTTGCTTTAAATCTTGTTTTAAGATGTTTTTTTTAGCTTAAGTTTTGGCTTGATTTTATGATTATGCAAGTGGTTGTGATGAATTTGGGATGAATAAGCAAGTTAGGGTTTCATAGTTTTCTGCCTAAACTTGATGTATGATTGCACATGTTGTAAATAAGGTTATAAAAGGGGCTTTGGTAGTGATTAGAACAAGAAAATTGAGAAAGTTCCATTAAATACCAAAAATTCCAGAATCTGGAAAATTTGCCCCATCATTCTGTCCGGTTTTGTAGCCCTATGTTAGAGGCCGAATTTGCCTTAGGTCAAAGAATGAAAGTTGTATAGAATGGTATTTTATAGGTGCCTACAAAATTTCAGCTCAATCGGAGTAACGTAGGTCGTAAAAAGTCCAAAATACCCTTACTGTTTTAAGTTTTTCCCCAGCAGTCCGTTTCGTCAGTTTGTCCAGTTTATCACTTTTTTCACTAGGATCCGTACTGATTTAGCTTTTTTCCAAAACATGAAAGTTGTAGTATTCTGAATTAGCTTTCAAATTCCTTTAAGAACACCTGAATCGGACTTTTATAACCTGAGATATGACCATTACAGTGCAATGTGGTTAAATAGCCGACGAGTTAGATTTTGGTTCTGTAATTTGAGGATTTGACTAAGTTGCATTAGAAACTGGACTAGGTGACCTTCATGAACATTGTAGCCCTGTGTCTTAGCTTCGAAACGGCATAGGTTGCGCCTTAATCCGATAAGCGTAGCCTCGGATATGTTATTTCCGCATTCACACGTCAAATCTGTCTTTTGCTAGATTGAATTTCTGCACTTGTTATTATTGTGATTCTTATTCTTATGATATTATGAGCCTATGGAACTGCTTTTGACCTGAATTATGATATGCGTGACTTTGGGTTGTGGCTGAGGAAAAATAATGAAGCCTAAATGGCTAGAAAATTAGGTAAACACAAAGGGCATGCTGCCCGAATTTACGCTCGAAGACTAGAAAACTATACTTGTAACTTGTGTAAAGGTTAAGTGATTATCACTTAAACTAGCGAGCACCTTTACTACTTTATTATCGAGGGTTATACGTTAAAAACCTAAACGAACTTGTACCCTTGAGGAAAAGATATAATGGCCAATGTAAACTTGTATTTCTTTGTACTTTCAACTCAAGTGTTGTTTTCCAAGTATATATACTACAAAAACCTTACGATTTGAAAAGCGAGCAAGTGTTTCACGAATGTCTTTCAAATGAATTTCAATTGGTTGATTCTTAATGAACGGAACGTTTAAGTTTCGAATCTTACTCGTATTTCAAAGTTCTCAAATTGAATTTCTATCGTAGATCTGGACTTCAAACCTGGAGTATAGTTGAACGTGAATACTTGAAGCACTATAATTGGAGTGAGTGATCCCTTGACTATTCCCAAAGTTACTTTTGAACTAATTCTTGCATTTATTACTCCATTGCATATCATTTGGGTTCGGGTGTGTGCCATGACATAATTTGGCTCCAATGAGTTCCTGGAAAGTCTTGTGCTTAGAGCCAATGTCTCCACTATTGTTTACATATTCTTTGGAGCCCGATGGCTCCTTACTTCTGTTTCACGGTTACCTGATTTAAACGAGCATTGGATATTTAAGTACAAGAACTTCACTGGCTCATATGAGCAATAAATGAACATTTGATTACTGCATCATGACATCATATCAATGCTTTATTGTGAAATATACTTGGCTGTTGATTTTACTGGTCACTCGCTGAGTTTCTAGCTCACCCCCTACTATCTTCTTCTCCCCACAGGGATCGAAGTAAAGGAAGAACTTGTTTTTGGATCTTTGTGTGGCTGGATGGCGTACATCTTGTATAGTTTAGTTTTGGTTTTGGTTTATGTACTTTTGGGCTTGTATAAATATTTGGAATTGAATCGGATGTAAATCTATATTTTACGCTTAGAACTAGTTTCCGCTTCGCTTATGATATGTAATTTTGGAGAATTGGATGTATTATTTGAGTTGTACCTTATAATTTACTTGAGGAATGCAGTAAGTGAATGAGTCCCGGCGAGAGTTGGGCAGGCGGTCCGCTAAACCCTTTGGTTCGCCTTAGGGGGAGGTGGGATCGTTACATTAGGTATATGTAATTGAATGGAGTAAACTCCTGTAGATGTTTCGACAATTGATTCTCAAATTCGATTGAATCTAAGATGGGTGCTTGGTTTACATTATGGAATAAAGGCATGTATATGTGATATTAGATATTGACTGGATATATATGAAATAAGGCTATATTTCATTTGTCCTACTTCTATGGAATTGAGGTGGTTGATTTTCTAATTCATGTTGATTATTGTCAACAGGTACATGGTCATTTTCGACACCGCTAGCATTGTTTGAGACCAGTTGATCCATCATGCGCCTTTGTGCCACCATTTCTGCACTTAACTCATTGAATCTATTTAGCATCTCATTCAATTGGTCCCCTAGATTTGCAGCGTTTGACGAGAGAATCATTGCGGATCTTTTAGATGGCTCCAAATGGGAACTCATGTTTTCACAGTTTCTCAAGGCTTTGCTGCGGGATCGTGTGATGATGGGGATTTTACGTGTAACTATATTTGAAAGTACCTTTGTTGCTTTATGGAGTCAAATAGACGTGGAGAAATTCAAGAAAAGTGCATCCAAATGCTAGAACCAAGCAACCAAACTTCTGCAGCAGGATGTTCAAGTACTGGCGAGCTGGTGATTTTGAGTTGAAATTAGAGAGACCTGGAGATGTTTTTTCGGGAAGTTTCCTAGACAAAAGTTTCTCCCCTTCAAACGTAGATGGTGTAGAAATAAAAATATTGCCCTAAAGACTATATTCGAAATTGGATTTTGGCCGGGAAAGAGGCTGAACCATCAATCATGTTCTAGAATTTTCTAGCCAAAATTTTCTGCTCCTTTTCTTTCTCTCTTCCCATTTTTCTCTCTTTTCCTCTCTTTTTGTTGTTTTGCTTTTGCCGACCTTTTCTTGTCCTCCTCCTCTAGAAATCCCCTCTCTTTCTTTTAAATGAGATTAAGTGGTCCAAAACCCTTTTCTCAATGGTGAGGATGAGGTGGGTTTTGTTGGCTTATTTTGAGCCATTTGATGATCTTGTTTCTAGAGATTTCTTGATCATTCTTGTAGAGATGACGTGGCTTCTTGTACTAATATGCTTGGGTAAAAAGAATGAGGCAAAACACACCCAAAATTTCCAGCTCACATGTACTAGTTTCTGGTAAGAAATTGAAGAAGAAAAATTCACGCGTGTATTAGTCTAAAAAGGGTTTTTTTAAGAAAAATAAGATTCGTCACTTGGTATTGAGTTTATATGTACCAAGTCACCCAAAATATATTTTAAATAAAAAATAGATAAACCCTTTTAGACGACTCAAGGTTTTTGAAAATAAGAGAAATGGTTCGGGAGTCACATTTGAAAAAAGGGAAGACAAAGATTTGATCTAAGGCACCCTTTCAACCTAACCAAGGTTAGTTGCGAGATTTAGTCAAAAATTTTCCTAATATAACCTATAACTTATCACATTTGGGTGTTTCTATATGGTTCAAAATCTAGATTTATGGGGTATCGAGAGGGACAGAATGTCTAACTAATAAAAACTATCTATTATATTGGGAGTTCTAACTATAATCTAGAGGGAAAATTTTTGGAAATAATAAATTTATCTATTACATTTATCTAACTAATTACATTGCGGCGAAAATAAAATCTATCTGACTTAACTAAATACATTTTTTTGGAGACTTATCTATTACAATTTGGCATTTAAATGCCTCCCAAATAATCATAAAAAATTAAATAAAACAAACTAAAACTTTAAATGAATAGAATGAATAAATAAAAAAAAAAGCACTTAAGACATGCAATCACACATAAAATCACATAGGAGCACATAAAAGAATTTAAAATAATAATAGAGGGTACCTCCCTTAAAGTAGTGGTTAAATGAGGTGGAACTTGTCATATTTATACTCCAAAATCAACAAAATGGTCAAGACATAAATTTAATTAACAATTTAAAAGAAAATGCAAACTTATAGCAAATTCACTTTATTATTACAAAGAAATATAAATAAATATAAAATTTCTAAAATTTACTAATTAAATGCATTTAAAAGAAGCATGATTAACAATGGAATGACTTAAACAATCATACTTAAGAGATAAAACTATTAGGGACCCAATTGCAAAAAAAAGTATTTGAGGTTAAATTATAATTATTGAAAAATTTAATGGTCAAAATTGAATAAATGATAAAGTTTAGGGACTAAAATACAATTAAATGAATGATGTAATTGAAAGAAATCAAAAGTTTTTAGAGCCATGGTGAAATTACTTAAAACATTAGAGGCTTGATTGCAAATTCATGTTCTGATTTCTCAAGGTTAGAAGCCCTTTGGGCCATCTTGTTTCTTTTTCTGGGCTGAACTTCCTTGGCCCAAAATAAAACTGGAAGAAAAGGATGGGCTAGTCCATTTATTTTACTAAAACAGGGCCAACAAAAAATGTTGGGCTTTTGTTTTAAAGTCCATGTCAGAACTCAAAGAAAAATAAAAGAAAATTCATTTACCAAAACCCAACAAATAACCTTAGCCCATTTCTTAAATTATTTTCCTAAATCCCCAAAAGAAAAGAAAAAGAAAACATTTAACTAGGTAATTTATATCCAACAAAATTATTTAAGCCTTAATTATATCCTAAATCCAGAAATAAATCACTCAATGCATACATAAAATATACAAAAGAAGATGAAGGCTTGAAAAGAGAAGACTTGATTCATTTTTCACAAACTTTTTGAGCCTTAGCGTAATTATGCAAAAGTCGAGGGGGGAAAAATTGCAATTTCCTAATTATTCCATTCAAGCTCCTCGAAGCTTTTTGCAATTCTAGAAGCTTATCAAGCCCAAAAACCGTACCAAAATAATTTCCAAAATTCGGACGTAAATACATAAGGCTATGCAACCTCAAACATTAACACAAGATGTCATCATCGAAAAACAGGATTCAACAGAAGATTAAACACATGAACTGCAGCAAGAAAGAGAAAGTAGCAGAGAAAAGAAACCAAATGATGTGTAGCAACTTTTCAACCAATTTGGTACGGATCTAAGCATGTACGAAAGAAAAGGAATGAACTAGGGTACCTCTGATGCTTTGTGGAGTCAAACAAGCGCGGTAAACCTCAAGGAGAACAGATATAAGAACTGAAACAATAGAAAGCAACTTTCGTCAAGAATGTTCAAGAATTGTGACTGCAGCAAGTTCAAGCCTCAATTCGAAGGGATTGCAGCATTTTTTTTTGAAATCTTTCTAAATGAAACTTCTTCTACTAAGATCCTAGATTACCCAAAAATTAAGATCTCTCCCAACGGAACTGTATCAAAAGAGAAAATCGAGCTCTAAGACCATGGGTCGGCCTGCTTGTTTTTTCCGAAAAATTTCTGCAAAACCCTTTTTTTTTTCTTTCTCTTTCTCTTTTTCTGTCTCTTTTCTCCCACCTCAGATTTTTGTGCAGCCGACTTTTCTTACCTCGTTCTTGCCCTAAAGCTGCATCTTTTACTATTTAAACGAAATGAGAGCCACAAAACTCTCACCTCAATGATGAGGATGAGAGTTGGTTTTTTGCTGGCTATTTTTGGGCCATTTGATGGCTTTTCTTCCAGAATTTTCTTGATAAATCCTACAGGGTGAGGTGGCCTGTATACTGGCCAGACTTGGGAAAAAAGCAAAGGAAAAAAAATGCAAATTTGATGCCTCCAAATTCCAGCTCTCCTTTGTACCTGTTTCTGGTACGAATGAAGAAGGCGATGACACGCGCGTGGGGCAGAAATTTTCTTTTTTTGAAAAAATGATATTTTTCATTTTGTTTTCTTTTCTGCTTTTTTCCTACAAAGCCAAGGAAATATCAAATAAAGTAAAAAATGATTTTCTTAGAAAAAAAAAGAAATAGCAATAAAATAAAAATAAAAAAAATAAAATAAAAATGGAATAAAGAAGATAATAAAATTTTGGTGCCTACACTTAGTATGTCCAGAAATTAACTAGATTGTAATTCTAACTTTGGATCAAAAATTTGAACCCCGAGTTTTGCCAATTGTTTTCTTACCACTACGTTGTTTGGTTTGATTATCTATTAAATTTCTTAATTAGTAGTTAAAAACATTTTTAATTTAAATTTATTATTTTTCATAGTAATTAAAGTAGAAAAATTAACTCCTCCCTCTAGATTCAACTCTCGGAATATTCCAAGTAATTTTATTCAACGATTAAAAATTCATCGATCAGCTACATGTTCTGATAGTCGTAAGCAATTACCAGCAGTATTGGGATCATTGATTGCAACACAAAAATCCTGCGAAGGGCTAGGATCAGAAGCGACAGCAAGGGAGGAATGTAGTGCCATTGTGGCAATGGTTATGAGGAATGGAGCTCCCATGGTAATTATGGATGAGATCTAGTTTTTCTTACACTAACTCTTTGGCTGATGGTTTGAGGGATTTGGGCAAAGATTTGAAGATATATATAGGCATATTTCATTTGACAAGTCACCAAGTTTATCTCTATTAATTACTTGAAGAAAATTAGACTGCCTGACAACTAGGTCTGCAGGTTGTTTAATTAGTGACTTCTCATACTTAAAAAGTTAATTAAGTCAGCAACATGAATCCTTCCTCAACAACTAGGTACATGCATATATCTAGCTGAACGCATTTTTTTTTTAATTTTTTTCTTTTTCTTTTTATTGAATCGCCTCCCCCCCCCTCTCAATGTTATGCCCCAACCAATCCGATCATTTCTCCATGGCTAGTCCTTTACTGGAAAATGTTCGAACTTTCAATGGGCACTTTTGCTTCTCTTATTGAAATTGGTTTGGGCAGATAGTGTACTATGTAATAAGGTGGCGCATGTTTTTGCATGAAATTTTAGATTTGTTACCACTCGATTTGTATTGTAGGAAAGCATGTTGCTCCAAATTTATAAGCCTATCTCTTCTTATGGCTAATGTTCTAAGTATTCAATATTGTTTTTTCCCTTCCTGTTCCTACAGAAATAAAAATAAAACAAGCAAGGTTTATACCAATTGGAACGGTCTTCTATCAGTGTTAATTTCCTGATTGAAATCTTACTTTGATGGTAAAAAGTTTGAAAAGGACATGAAGCTATTCGTGAAATCCATGTAATTCTAGATATAATGATTTTTTTTCTTTTGAACTTCCTCCAACTAATATCGAGTATTTCCAGCAGATTCTAATGATATGGCTTTCTATTTATTTATATTGTAAGTAGGAGGTTTGAACCCAAAAACTGCTACTTGTAATCCCTCTCTCGATATGCTCTGTTTGAATGTTCAAAGTACAACTAATACTTCGAAATTACTCCTTGGTGCAAGAGAGTTAGCTCTGAGAAGCATGGTTCACTGTCGCGGATCGCGGTCTCGGTTGTTCCACATCCGTCGCAGTATATCGGTTGAATATCGGGTGATACGCACATTATAGTATATAAAATTTTCAAAAAATCTGAAAAAATTACAAAAAATAAAAAATACCATAAAAAGCACAATTATCAACTTAAATTTACTAAATACCTATATTATCATATATAGTTACTAATTATTAAATAAAATAATGCTGTCATTACCATAAGGGCTTATAGCATTAGCAATAAATGATTTTAGAATAAAGTGTACGTTCTAATTCTATTTAATACAAATTAATCATATACTTAATAATATGTAAAAAGTGTCAAAATGCATTACTTAAATTTACAAATATCTAAATATCATATCTGAATGCTAAATTAAAAAAATTAAAATTGATAAGTTATTTTGAAAGAAGATGTGGACCTTTTGACTGATGCTTGGGTTTAAGATTAGGAGCCTAATCTCTTAATTACTTGGGCCAAAGCTGGACTTTACGTGCTTCTAATTTTTCCTTCAATTTTTTTCCCTATGGCTGGCTTCGGTACAAAAGCCCATCTTCTCCATAGTTTAGTGCAGCCGCACCTCCTAGAGTCTTCCCTTCATTTTTAGCCGTATCTTCCTTTGAGTCTTCCCTTCATTTTTTTTCCCAATTTCCCTTTCTCACTTTTTTCACCTCCTTCACGGCCAGATAATGAAGAAATTGAAGAGCTGGCCATCACCTTTATTCTTTCTTTCGCTTTCCCTTTCCCGCTGTTGTTGTCTTCCCCACCTGCCGTCACCTCTGTTTTGAGCTGCAGCTGGACGATAAAGAAATTGAAGAACCGATTAGCTTGTTTCTCCAAATAATCACTCCAAAATCTGGAGTGAAGCTCAAAAAATAGTGATTAATCATGATAAGTGACTAATTTACGTAATAATTGTATGATATTTTATATTATTTTTAGTCACTTTGGTTACATTATTGGAAGAAAATGAATCATTTTGGTTATAATTGGTGAAAAATGCTTTTAAGTGATTAAATGAGGTTTTTATCACTTTTTAGTGGGATTTTGTGCACTTTGACAGTTTTGACACATTTTCGTATTTTGGCTATAACTTGAGCTACAATGATCAGATTGAGATGATTCTTGAACCAATTTGAATATAAGAGATAGATCTACAACTTTGGTGAAGACATCTAAATCCAGTTTGAAGGTTTTCTAAGTCAAAAAGCCGAAGTACAGTAGCCAATTTCATTTGGTCGAAGCTGAAATAGGGCAATGAGTAGTCAAGGGTATTTCAGTCATTTATCAGCCTACACGGATTTAAATGAAGTGATTCTTGATGCATTGGAAAGATAACTCAAAGGACTACAAGTTTCATGTTTTCGTCAAGAGCTAAATCAGCTTTTATCATTAAGAAAAGTTCAGTGGAAATTGATGCAAAATCGGAGCAGAGCTGGAAATTGAACTAGAAGTGACCAAATGGTCACTGTAGCAATCCGGCCGGAATTTGGCCGGATTCATGGCCGGATTGTGGTCAGAAAAGGCTGCTATGTACGCATAAAACTCAATTTCACCTCCACCAACTCACATGTGACGCTAGGCATGTGAGAAACATTCCTAGCTGTAAAAGGGAGGTGTAAACCTCAAGTTTTGACCAATCTTTCATCTTTATATAGCCAAATTCATTGCAAGAAAAGGGCGATGGAGAGACATACGGGAGAAACTTGGAATGCAGAGATGTAGCTCTTGCACGTTCTGAGTAGTAGGATAGTTTAGTTTAGAATAGTGTAGCTCTTCCATTCTTGTATATTAGCTAGATTAGGATGAAAATGGAGATGAAGAAGGAGGAGTTGAAGCTCATGTGACAAGGGTTATCTCTTCTCCAACTCTTTATCTTTTGTATCAGATTCTTAAGTTTAGTTGATATGCAAGTTCTGGATTTTGTGTTTAATATGTGTCTCTAAAAGTTTATGCCTTGGGTTTGGTTGAACTTTCTATAATTGTTAGTGTTTATTATTTGGTTATTTGATTGCTATGATTTGAGCAAGTTATTTAGCACTTTGGCTCTTTAAATCATAATTAATCTGGTACCATTGATTGTGATTATCTAAGGTGTTGTTTCTGTAATGAAAATTGAGATTTAATACTAGTTCAAGAAGTGCTAAACATAGGAAGTACACTCACGAAAGTAGAGGTGCACCTATGTGGTTTTTAGTGATTCATTTCATGTAATTTCACTGAAGAAATGAACTTGTAGCTAATTTCATAACCATGAGAATATGTATGGATTAGTTATAAGTATAATTGATTCACTACGAAAGTAGGATTCAAATGCATAAGGAAATTACACCATAATTAGCCTAGATGTAGTACTTAATGATCCAAATCTAGCATTTGCATGAGTAGTTAGGGATACCACAACCTAAGGAGCTTTTATTTGTTATTTTGTATAATTTTAGTAGGTTAAATTTGTTATAATTCATTCATAGTCTAAATAATAGAGAAACTTTAGTAATACTGGTAATTGTTCACTCTTTCCTGTGGAATCGACCCGATATATACCCTAAACTACTAGTTGACCTGTATACTTGCAGTGAACGGGTGTAATTCGATTTTTTTAACTTGTGCATATATGTAAAATACCCGTCAAGTTTTTGGCGCCGTTGCTGGGGATGATTTGGCAATATCGGTGTGAAGAGCAACTTTATTAGTTTAGACATTTTATTAGTTATAGTGTGAATGTTATATTCGGTTATTTTAGTGTTTTTTGTGTGTATGTATTTCATCATCTATTCTTCTTACTAATTTTGCTCTTAAGTTGTTTAAAAGAAATTTTAGGTGATGAGGAGAATAGGTCAATTTGGAGGACAATGCTTGAAAAATGGAAGTTTGGCAATGGATGGTTACCAAGTGCAAAGCTCCTTCAATAGGGGTAACCAAGAATTTACTGAATGTATGTCTTTTGAAGATGGTTTAAAGTGCTTAAAGGCTAAATTAGATGTTATGATGCTACAAGTTCAAATGGACACAATTATGCATGAAATTGAGCAAGAGAGGAATGTTAATGCTTTTAACTCTTATCATGTGATTTGTGACTTGTGTGGAGGTGATCATGCTACTAATACATGTATGCAAACACAAAATGTGGATTATTATGATGAATTATAGCATTACAACCTCTGTTTTGATCGATATAGTGCTAAGTTGAGCAATTCTCCTACTTATGGTTGGGATAATCAATCTACTTATAGTGATTATCCATATTTTGTGACTTGTGTGGAGGTGATCATGCTACTAATATATGTATGCAAACACAAAATGTGGATTATTATGATGAATTAGAGCATTACAACCTCTGTTTTGATCGATATAGTGCTAAGTTGAGCAATTCTCCTACTTATGGTTGGGATAATCAATGTACTTATAGTGATTATCCATATTTTTATGATTACCAACCTGAAAGTGTCCAATATGAATCAAAACTATCTTGGGAGTTGGCAATAGAGAAGTTAGCTAATGCACCTCTACCTTGGGAGTTAGAAAGTGAACCATTAGCTACTAATTCTAGTGCATCTTGAGAGCTAGCTGGAGAAAATTTTTCTAATCATTTTGATTTAGCAATAGAAAAGCTAGCAAATGAAACATCCGACCGTTTTGATAGGATTGAGGAAAGAATAGATGAATTAGCTTCTCACTTTGATAGAATACATGAGAAATTGAATGCATTGTGTGAAGTTATTTCCTCTAATAATTTGCAAAATGATCCTAGCATGAATGGTGGGAATGTTGTATGTGAAAATGGGTTGTATTTTGATGAAAATGATGAATCTCAAGTGTGTTTTAATGAGCAAATATCCATTTCACATGATAATATCTTTGGAACTAACTTTGAGCCTCAAGAGGTGAGCTTTAATGACTCATTTTTCACCCCTCTTGAGGAGTGTATTAAAAGTACAGGTTCTAAGGGTATTACTGCCCAAGATACTCTCATGGCATTTCCTTTGGTGAGTTCTCAAGTGGTGCATATTCAAGGTAATATCTACGATTCACTTGAGTTAGGTAAGCTACTTCCACTTCTTACATCATTAGAACACGTGACTCATGTGATCGAGTCACATTTTAATGATCCACCACGTCCAAAAATGGTGGATTATTCATTAACTAAGTCTCCTTGAAAAATGAGGTGATATAGTCAAGCTAATGACTATAAAGAAGCGCTAGTTGGGAGGCAACCCAACGATTTCTTGATTTTAGTAAGTTTAAGTGTTTAATTAGTATTTTTGTGTGTTTTATAGGTAGCAATGGCAATGGTTTATGCAATTTGTTTCAAGTGCAAACCAGCTTATAAGGAAGCAAAAAGGGAGTTTTCTTGTTCATTTGATCCAATTCAAGCATTTAACGTGCTTTATGCTGAAGTTATATGGATGCATGATTTCATGTTTCAAGGTGTAATTGGTTGAGAATGCACATTTTTCATGTTTAAGGTGAGTTCTTCTTGAAAAAAATGAAGAAAGTTGAAAATTGGGTGAGTAAAAAAGGTTTGTAAATGGAAAACGGAAGGAAAAACTGCAGAAATAAAAATTTTCTGCAGTAAATCCGGCCCGGAATCCAGCCATAATTCGGCCGGATATGTAGAAAAATTTTTTTTTTAAAAAAAAGGCACTGTAGCAAATCCGGCCAACTTTAGGCTGGATTGTCCAGCAAAATTGAAAAAAAAATTTCGAAGCTACTGGCCAGTATCCGGCCGGAAACTGATCGGATTCTGGCCATTGTCGTGCAATAAGAGGAATCCCCCAAGCTTCTTCTTCCTCTCTTCTTCAACACTTCACACACACTCACACCTAAAACACTTACTACTCCTAAAATCCATCTTTTCACTCTCAAATCTCTAAACTAAATACACCAAAACACTCCCCTCTTCCTTGTGAGTTGATTTCATAGTTTAAAATCCTTCAAAAACAAGTTTTAATTCGGATTTGAGCTTGAGAAGAACAAGGGTTTCAAATTTTGAACTCTTCATTTGGTGCCAAATTGGAGTGAAATTTTTGGGGGTTTCTTCACCATTTGCATCATTAATCATCTACCAACAAGTTTTAGGTAACAAATCTTCACCAAATGTTGTCATTTGAATTTTGCCAATTTTCATTTTTTTTTCTATTTTTGGGCAATTTCTATTTTTTTTTTCATTTTGTGAAGTTTGATGCTTTTTATGATGTTATTCAGCTTATTGATGATTATTGGTGATGTTTAACTTATGGGTTTGTGATTATTTGGTGAATTTCGCAATTTTTATCTAATTTTGAGGATTAATTTGATTTGATAACTATTAGCTAAATTCTTGAGGCAATTGGATTGAAGAAAATTGTATGAGAGTAATGAATTGCTCTACGATATTTACATGCTAAATTTAGGCTTAATTAGCTTATCCTTTGAATTTTTGGCATGCTTATTCTAGAAAATTTGATTAAAGTTGAATTAATGACCTTTTTAAGTCTAAACTCATGGTTAAGGTGCTTTTTAGCATTTCATTATGCTTATTTAGGTCATTAAGTTGGGAGTGAGTTGTGTGATTGTTTAGTTGCTTCCTCTAATTATTTGGACATTTTATGCTTAAATGTTTTATTTGGGAAAAATGAAAGAAGCATTTGTTGTTGATAATCAATTGTAAAGTCTTGCTTATGAAGTTAATTGCTAATTATTATGTGAGTAAGTTGATAAGATTGGCTAATTAAAGATAAAGAGGTAAAAGTGAATGAGTTTTCATTATCTTTACTTAGCAATATACCCATTCAATGAAGTTAACATTTAATAATTTTAATTAGGTACAATGGCTCGCACTAAGAAAGGTGCGGTGAAATCTCCTCCCAATAGGAAAGGAAACGGCTTTTTGACACATTTTCGTATTTTGGCTATAACTTGAGCTACAATGATCGGATTGAGATCATTCTTGAACCAATTTGAAGATAAGAGATAGATCTACAACTTTGGTGAAGACATCTAAATCCAGTTTGAAGGTTTTCCAAGTCAAAAAGCCGAAGTACAGTAGCCAATTTCATTTGGTCGAAGCTGAAATAGGGCAATGATCAGTCAAGGGTATTTCAGTCATTTCTCATCCTACATAGATCCAAATGAGGTGATTCTTGATGCATTGGAAAGATAACTCAAAGGGCTACAAGTTTCATGTTTTGGTCAAGAGCTAAATTAGCTTTTATCATCAAGAAAAGTTCAGTGGAAATTGATGCAAAATCGGAGCAGAGCTGGAAATTGAACCAGAAGTGACCAAATGGTCACTGCAGCAATCCAGCCGGAATTTGGCTGGATTCATGGCCGGATTGTGGTCAGAAAAGGCTGCTATGTATGCGTAAAACTCAATTTCACCTCTACCAACTCACATGTGACGCTAGGCATGTGAGAAACATTCCCAGCTGTAAAAGGGAGGTGTAAACCTCAAGTTTTGACCAATCTTTCATCTTTATATAGCCAAATTCATTGCAAGAAAAGGGCGATGGAGAGAAATACGGGAGAAACTTGGAGTGCAGAGATGTAGCTCTTGCACTTTCTGAGTAGTAGGATAGTTTAGTTTAGAATAGTGTAGTTCTTCCATTCTTGTATATTAGCTAGATTAGGATGAAAATGGAGATGAAGAAGGAGGAGTTGAAGCTCATGTGACAAGGGTTATCTCTTCTCCAACTCTTTATCTTTTGTATCAGATTCTTAAGTTTAGTTGATATGCAAGTTCTGGATTTTGTGTTTAATATGTGTCTCTAAAAGTTTATGCCTTGGGTTTGGTTGAACTTTCTATAATTGTTAGTGTTTATTATTTGGTTATTTGATTGCTATGATTTGAGCAAGTTATTTAGCACTTTGGCTCTTTAAATCATAATTAATCTGGTACCATTGATTGTGATTATCTAAGGTGTTGTTTCTGTAATAAAAATTGAGATTTAACACTAGTTCAAGAAGTGCTAAACATAGGAAGTACACTCACGAAAGTAGAGGTGCACCTATGTGGTTTTTAGTGATTCATTTCATGTAATTTCACTGAAGAAATGAACTTGTAGCTAATTTCATAACCATGAAAATAGGTATGGATTAGCTATAAGTATAATTGATTCACTACGAAAGTAGGATTCAAATGCATAAGGAAATTACACCATAATTAGCCTAGATGTAGTACTTAATGATCCAAATCTAGCATTTGCATGAGTAGTTAGGGATACCACAACCTAAGGAGCTTTTATTTGTTATTTTGTATAATTTTAGTAGGTTAAATTTGTTATAATTCATTCATAGTCTAAATAATAGAGAAACTTTAGTAATACTGGTAATTGTTCACTCTTTCCTGTGGAATCGACCCGATATATACCCTAAACTACTAGTTGACCTGTATACTTGCAGTGAACGGGTGTAATTCGATTTTTTTAACTTGTGCATATATGTAAAATACCCGTTAGATCACGCAGAAATTGCTGGTATGGTTCTCCTTTTATCCCCACTTTCCCCTGAATCTTGTCTTTGTGGCTGAAATAGGAAACAAGAAAGCATGGGAAAAGACTGCAACAACCGTATAGCTGTGGTGGACCACCTTTTGTAATTGTAGGACAATAATTTACTTAAATAATTGCACTTTGTGGCCTTTTGTTCTCTGTTTGAATTTTGTTTGGTTTTGTAAACGGCTCTGCAACAGCCGTAGCTAGCTGTGGTGCAATGCCTTTTGTGGCCTTTCGGTGTCTGTTCCTTTTTTGGTTTGGCTTCCTAGTTGCTGTTTAAACTTGTTTACCGGTACATATCCAAGTCGAATCCGAGAATTTGGCCGTTATCTTGCTACACGGTTCTAATTCGGACGATATCGGCTGATTCGGAGCGATTCAAATCGGATATGGTGTAATCGGCGTTTCGGGTATCGGTATCGGAATGGCACCTACCGTTCCGGTTATGACTCGGCCGAGTTAGCGAACCTTGATGAGAAGCAGCTAGAAATTCAATCTTAATTATCCCTTTTTAGATTAGATCCTCTGACTAAATATACTTAGTTGGATATGCAATAATGAATTAGAGCATTAACTTATTCCAAACTCAAAGGTTTTGTGATAAAGTGTACTATCCCAGGCCATTGTATTTTTCCATATCACCTAGTCAAACCCTACCACGTAATTGAAAATAGGGTTAATACCACTTTGTCCCCTCAAACTTTGGACGATTATCCACTTCAGTTCCTAAATTTCAAAATGGGACACTTAAGTCCCTAAACTTATAAATACCTCCCACTTAAGGAAAATTGTTAACAGATCTATTATGCCGTTGGTGGTCGAAGTGTCCCATTTTATAAGGGTTTAGGGATTTAAGTGTCCCATTTTATAAGTTTAGGGACTTAAGTGGGAGGTAATTTATAAGTTTAGGGACTTAAGTGTCCCATTTTGAAGTTTAGGGACTGAAGTGGGTAATCGTCCAAAGTTTGCGGGGACAAAATGGAATTAACCCTTGAAAATATGGAAAGTAGTTAATTCCAACCACGTAATTGGAAAATCATTCACTACCAGACTGACCAGAGGAATTTCTTTGCCTCATTCCCGAAAATGATATATGTACTTACGTGAAGGATAAAGGATGCTCCAAAGTCTTTGTTACTACTTCAACTAGACGAATAAATATCTCTTGCCTTTTCCTAGGATAAGAATACATAGATGCAGCAAAGACTTGATCCCTGTTTATCTATATACATTTAAAATGATATTTGAAATCATATATATATATAATAAAATTGTATTCTCATACTTATCCCTTCATATTTTTTCTTTCCTACGTGGCTTAACGAGACGGCAAGTAGTTTCCTACGTGGCTTGCTCCTTTTTTGTTTGGATATATATCAATTCTTATTTTCTATAAAAATTCTTAATATCATATATATATATATATAATAAAGTCATATTCTCATACTTATCCCTTCATATTTTCTCTTTCCTACGTGGCTTAACGAGACGGCAAGTTGTTTCCTACGTGGCTTACTCCTTTTTTGTTTGGATATATATCAATTCTTATTTCCTATAAAAATTCTTAATATTATATGATTCTTATTTTCTACCCAAAAAAGGAACTGGAAAGTAATGCGATATAAATAAAAGAGATATAAATCTCCTTTATTAGATATATAGGAATAAATGATAATATATTTTTTTATAGTGTCCTATTCTTTTTTTTTAACAGCTTCATTATAGATCCTTTTTATTTTAAGATAATCTACCCATATATAGAACAACATACAAACAATCTAGACATGGAAATTAAAGAAAGTTAGCCCGAAAAAGTTTTTACAAGACTCACAGTCCCCATGCATAATTGATGTACAAAGAGAAATGGCACTTCATCTGATTGAAAATTTCTGGAAAAGTCCATAAAGAAAATGGAGTGTCATCAACCAAAGAAATAAAATCCCATTATCATAGCTAAAGAAAGATGAGATAAAACATTAGATATTTGTTTAAGTTTTGCACCCCGAAAGCCCCTACAAGATCCTCCGTCTGTAGTGTCCTCCAATCTAAGAAAAAGGCCTCCATCCGTAGTATCCGTAGTGTCCTCCGCTCGTCTTTTTTTTTTAAATATATTTCTGCTAATAATTCCTTAATCACAATACATCTCTGCCCAGATGGTGGGGAGTATTTCGTGTGTGGACTCACATCATAGGAGTCCATGCACTTAAAGGACTCGATATAGTGGAGGTGGTCTTTCAAGGTCGGTAAAATCTATCTTGATAACGCATTTGTTAATTTATTACATACAGATTTATATACGTGCATAGTATGGGTCACATAAGGTCTTATTTCCTACCCAAAGTTATTTGGACGATTATGTTTTTATTTCCTATAAGAATTCTTAATATTATAGGATTCTTATTTCCTACCCAAAGTTACGTACTTTAAGCAATTTAAATTAAGATAAACATACTTTTAATGTTCTTATCAATATCTCTTTGTATCCTTATCAATTCTTATTTCCTATACCTACACTACATATAGCCTCTAATATATTGATTTCAAGCATCAAATTCATGGTTAGGTATTTCCAGTGCAAGCGGTTGGCATATTAAAGTATCGATTTTGGGTTTTCACTCCTCTTGATTATCAGGTACATCTTCTTTCAATATATATATATATATTTTAAAAAGGCATGTTGATCTTCAATTGTAAGAACTTACTACCATATCTTGAATTTTGTTTTTTTTTTGTTTTTTTTCTATTTGTTTTGTATGAAGACATAGGATTTAAACAAGTACTTTCATCGTTATTTTTGTAGGATTTTTTCTATCATGTTTGTTAATTGATTTTTGTGATCATATACTACGATGTTTGTTAATTTGCCTTCAGGAAAAACCAAAAACAAAAGGCACTGGAAAGTAATGCGATACAAATATAAGAGACATAAATATCTCTATTAGATATATCTGCAAATTCATTAGTTAATTAAAAGACTCTGGCCGTTTACTTAATTATAATCTTTACGTATTGTTATACACAACCTTGAATGCGATAAATCATTTTTTTTTATACTTAGTTATCCTACTTTGCTATCATGCAGTGATAATAGAAAATCAATAAATGCTGATTTGCACAGACAAATCAAGGAGAATGTTCGAACAGAAAAAAATAAAAACAAGTTTCTGAAGAGTAAAATGTTATTTGATACTATTTACTGCACTTTTTATTTATTTTCAAGTTTTTGAATGTTATGGTATTGCTGAATGTTATTTTTTCTATTTTTGAATTAGATGTTCAAATTTATATTATAAGAATACTTTACATTACAATGCGCTCATAGTAATATACTTAATACAAGTTATAATAGATTATACATTAAATATGTATTTTATCTCGACATTTTTATAAATTGACTAAATAGTTTATTATTTTTCGACGATTCCCGTTCAACGAACGGGTACAAAACTAGTTGATTTAGATTTTAATATGGTATAGTCACAGGTGGCGTCTTAAATTCCAAATTAGAAGTTGTAAACAATTAACTAAAAAGGAAATTAGTTTTGTAACAAACCTGATTTAGTTATCTTCATCGACTGGACTTGGATCGCTTGACCGGACGGCCTTTGTAGTCCACGCTTCTTCAACGATGTCGAAGAGTTTCAACAGCCTCCGCGGCTGTAGAGACAACGTTCATGAGTCAAGTCTCCAGCCAGCCAGCCAATGGAGGTGTAGTTTTTACGGGCGTGTGGAACTAGCCGAAGTGCCTTTTTTTTCGGGCTGTTGGTTTAATTTTTTGCACTTCTTGTTGTTTCAAATGGTAAGCTGGATGTTGGATTTGAATCGAGCCACAGAAATTATGGTGTTTGCGTGCTAACTATTACTTTTTACTAGTTGAGCTTTTAGAACTTCAATTCACTTTACTCAAACTCGAATTCAATCGAGTCTAATAGAATTGAATTGAACTTAATTGAGCTTTTATATATAATTTTAAACGAAGAATAAAATCAACATTTCACAATAATAAATAAAATATAGCATATAAATAAATAAATGGGGGAGAAATGGATCGGATGGTATCGAAGGAGGGAATGCAAGGAATATGTTCTAGATTCGAGACTTTCCACTTATATACACTAATGTATATATTGAAACCTCGCGAGTTTTTTGGATCCAACTACTCAAACTGGTGATTTGTTGTTAACCGCCCCTAATGATGATGTTATTTGTATTGAACTTTGCCCTTTTTGGTGTAAGGTGGACTTTGTGCTTATTTGCTTTGTCTTAAATGCATCAACCCAAAAAGAGTTAAAAAACAGAAGACAAACCTAACGAAGCCCTGTTTGGAAGTGCAAGTTTTCAGCAAGTTTGTTTCCTACAAGTTTTTTAACAACTTTTGCTACAGGAACTCCAAAAAACTTTACAAAGTTTTTTACCTACACACCTCAAAATACCCAAAACACACAAAAAAAAAATTCCCTCCCCTTTTTCTTCTACTTCCTCTCCCACTCCAACCCACCACCATCTCCTCTCCCACCTCCCCTTTTTCTTCTTCTTCCTCCGTCACCACCACCTCCGTCACCACCACCTCTGTCATCACCTCTTCCAGTGCCCAGCAAGAACAATTAGGCCCCCCATGAATGGAGGTAGCAGAAGTGGAAGGAACATCGTCGGCGACTTTGCCGGTGTCGCAGAAGTGGAAGGAACATTGGCACCGGCGGATGGAACCTCTGCAGTGGCTGGAACTGGAGAACTCGCCGGGCTTCCGGTTGGAGATGATGCAGGCGGTGACACTGCCGGAGAATTCACCAGGGAGAAGCCGCAGGTATTGTTGGAGGAATCTTTGGAGATGGAGAAGGAACCGGGGATGCATGAGGGCTGGCCGGAGAAGCTGTGGGCACAGGAGTTTTTGAGGGGGAAGGGGAAGGGAAGAAGGAAAAGAAAAAAGAAAGAAAGAAAAAGAAAGAGAAAAAGAAAAAGAAAGGACAAAAAATGGTGACCATTGCTGCTGGGGAGGCAACGCAGAAGTAACGGGGGAGGGAAGGGGGAGTGGGAAGGAAGAGGAAGAAGCAGAAGAAAGGAAAGAAAAGAAAGAAAAAAGAAAAAAAAAAGAAAAGGAAAAAAACTTCCAAAAAAAACTTTAAAAAAATTTTCATCTTAAAAAATTTTTCCAAAAACTTCTACAGTACACTACAGTAAAGTTTTAGACAAACTCCCAAAAAACTCAGGTTCCAAACAGGCCCGTTATTTGTATTGAACTTTGCCCTTGTAGAGGTAAGTTGGACTTTGTCCTTATTTGGTTTGTCGTGAATCCATCAACCCAAAAAGGCCAAAAAAAAAAAAAAAAGAAGACAAAGTTGAATATTCATTCTTAGACTTGAGAAGTACCTACAAGTCATTTCACTTTTGGGCTTATTACTTGCTTTCAGCTTGAATGGCTGGGCTTGAACTTGCAACTTCCGCCTTAATAAGGCGATGTTATGGCAAACTGAGCAACAATCCCTACGTCAATTTAAAATTTCTTTTATGTGTCAATTCAATTTATAATTTTTCCCTTTTCCTTTGTGTTCTTCAATTACCGTTACAAAAATTACAATTAAATTTCTTAATAATGATGACTAGCCAATATATATTCCTGTTTATATGCACTTGCCTTAGAAGTATCAAAAATATTTTGACATGTTAGACCCTAACTAAATGTTTACTGAGAAACAGTAGAGATAACTATAGTGTTTAGCTAACTTTTATCTGATGCCGATTAATTTACGTTTGCCAAATTTTATTAACTCAGTCCTCTACCCGAACAATGTCGAAATCAAGTCGAATCAGTAAAACTCACCAAGGTTGTTATTTTCTAACGCTGTCATCTCCATTTTTTCTTCCGTTTCAACAAAAATAACTTGAACTAAAAAGGAGACATTAACTTATTTAATAACATATCACTTTATGCTCACACATATAACAAAGTTTTATGATATTATCATATCAATCTTCGCAATGCCCTGTGCATACATTGCACAAAAGTCATGCTAGTATAATTTAGGACGAATCCATGGATCCTTTCGAGTTGTCTCAAGAAAACTGTGCCTCAAGAGCGTCAATGACTTTCTTGTCAACTTGGAATGCCTTAGTAAGAACACCTAGAGAAATGGGGGGCTCTGTTCCAAAGACTACATTTGCAATAGTATTGACCCCTGGATTTTGGCTGCTAAAACCGGAAAATGCAAGAGCCTTCGTCTTCCCAAGATTTTGTATGAAGTGAACCAGACCTTGTGGGAACACAAAAACATCTCCTGGATTCAAGACTTTGGTAAAAAGGCGATTTTTCATGTTATTTGGTGGATTTGAAGTGACGAAACTAGCAGCCAGAGTGCCCTCTACCGCAAATATGACCTCGGTTGCACGCGGATGAGTATGGGGTGTGTTTACACCATAAGGAGCGAAGTCGATATGAGCTAGGGAAATTCCGAAAGTGTTGAGCCCTGGCAGATTGTTGACAAGCACACGAGTGACATTAGAACCCACTTGATTGTTTGTATTTCCAGGTATGTTGAATCCCTGGAAGAAGAAATCGTTGGCATTCACAACCTTTGGATCCTTACAAATCTTTCCGTTCACAAACACTGCATTCAAAAAACTAGCTGTTAATAATGTGGAGAAAACGAACCCACATTGCTTTTTGCAAGTCTTACTAGGTATCATGCACAATGTAGTGAAAAATTAAATAAAGAAAGAGATAACTTATATGTCAAGCCAAACATGACAGGACACAAAAATCGTACTTAGAATAAAGAAACATGTTTCGCTACATTTTCTGCTAATTAGAAGGAATTACCAGCAGCTTTGGAATCATTGATTGCAACACAAAAATCCTGCAGAGGGCTAGGATCAGAAGCGATGGCAAGGGATGAAAGTAGTGCCATTGCCGCTATGGTTATCAGGAACGGAGCTCCCATGGTAATTGTGGATGAGATCTAGTATTTCTTGTGCTAACTCTTCGGTTGATGGTTCGAGGAATTTGGGCAAAGATTTGAAACTATATATAGGCATATTTCATTCGACAATTCGCCAAGTTTATCTCTCTCACATGAAGAAAATTACACCTGACTGAAACTAGGTCTACAGGTTAGGTCGATGGCTTTTTAATACTTAAATATTAAGTCGGTAAGATGAATCTTTTCTCAACAACTTGGTACATGCATTTATCTAGCCGAGGCTCTTAGCTGAACTTTCTTTTTTTTCTCTCTATACTTTTCTGGAATCATTTTTTTTCTCAATGTTGTACTAATCCGATCATTTTTCTCCATGGCTGGTCCCTTACTGTGAAAATGTTATACTTCCATTGGCACTTTAGCTTCTTTTAATTAAATTGGTTTGGGCAGAAATTTTAGATTTCTTGCCACTCGATTTTTATGGGAGCATGTTGCACCAAATTTTTAACCCTATATCTTCTTACGGCTAACATTCTGAGCATTTAATATTGGTTTTTCCCTTCCTGTTCCTATGGAAAGTAAAAAAAAAAAAGAACAATAAAGGTATATACTAATTGGAAGGGTCCCCTATCAGTGTTAATTTCCTGATTAGAGTTCTACTTTAACGACAAAAAGTTTGACAAGTTCGTGATGTAATTCTTGAATCTTCGTCAGGTCTTCCAATAGGTACTCCTTAGAGAGCCCTGATTGATGCTTAATTTTACATTATTTTTTAGGGATATTATTGAAAACAGGTATAATTTTATTATTGAAAACAGAGTACTATTGAAAACAGGTATAATTTTATTTAAGCCGCTCAAAATTTTTTTTTTTAAATGTACCACTCTATTTCCTCTTCGTTTTTTGCAATCAATTGTCGCCTGTGAATGATTTGGTGCTTTTTTTTAACCTTCCACACTTTTTAACTGTTAAGCGAAAATAATTCCCGGGAAGAATAGTGGGGAAAATAATAGAGAATTAGCTAAGAGAAGCAGCCAGAAATTCAATCTTATCTTTTTCAGATTTAGATCCTCTAACAAAAAAATTTTTTTTTGTTAAATAAAAGTTTGAATGGATTCGAATCCTCTAACTAAATAAACTTAGTCAGATATGCAATAATAAATTAGAGCATTAATTTGATCCAAACTCAAAAAGGTTTTGTGATAAAACGTAGTATCCCAAGCCATTGTAATTTTCCATATCACCTAGTCAAACCTTATTAATTGTTTCTAGTAGTGAAGCAGTTAATATTCATGCGCTTCTACCCATTATAAATCCAGAGGTGTTCGGTGATCTTTTTTCATGACCTGGTTTTTGGAAATGCAGAAACTTCTGTTCCTCTTTCTTGAAAATCATATATGCACTTACGTTAAGGATAAGAGATGCTCGAAAGTCTTTCTTAGTAGTTCAACTAAAGCAATAAATATCCTGTTTGCCATTTTCTACTATAAGAAAAGAAGTAGTTCAACTAAAGCAATAAATATTCTCTTTGCCTTTTTATACGATAAGAAAAGATCCATACAGGAAGTTTAAGGCTTGATACCAGCTTAGCTATATACAATTAAAATGATATAGATTTTAAACCCATAGGAATTTTAATTAGGTATGGTCACTTGTGGTGTTAATGTAAAACATTCTGTTATATCAATTACTGTTCATTAGCATCAATTAGGATCTTACCTTATATAATTTTCTCCCTAATGATCTCATGTGCAAACTGGAGTTGGTTTCCTTGCAAACATCTTGAGTTTGAGGAGATGTTATTTTAAAATTATTCTTTTATATCAATTACTTCTCATTAGCATTAATTAAAATCTTACCTTGTATAATATTAATCTAGATTCATTGATTTTAAATGTTGAGGTTCATTTTACAAAGCCTATATATAGGCATTGTGCTGTTGTACAAATCAAGAATTCAATAAACAATATTCTCCCAAATGAATTCCTCCAACATGTGGTAGCTTAAATTCCAAATTAAAAGCTGTAAACAATTAACTAAAATGGTAATCAGTTTATGTAACACATTAGTTTGGGTCTTTGAACTAGAAATGATAGAAGTGCTTATAGTTGGAAGGCTACATATACCATACATCTAGCAGTTTTCCTGCTTGTAGTTGACTGCCCGAATTTTTTCCAGTTTATTTTTGGTTAATTCCAAATATTTTCCCATATACTGGAAATCATTTTTTTTAACATCATGTTAATTAGTTCAGTATATTAAAGAAACCCATTATTCTCTTTCTTAGTTTAACTAGTTTTAAACCCTGTTCGTTGCACAGGGATTAATCTTGAGAGGGTTCGGTCCATTGTAATACTAATCGAAGTACATGCTGCAGAATAATAATTGAAACTTTCAAAGATTTGAGATAAGGCTTATTTGAAACTTCAAAGAATTGAGATAAGAATAAAGGAATTGAGATTGCATCTAGTAAATTAGGTATTAATTTTTCCACACTCTCTACGGTCATTAGGATTACTTAAAACTCAAATACTGAAGATTTGATTGACTCAATTCATAATTTAAGGATGTTAGTAAATTACACACTGATGTATTAAGAAATATGATGTACGTCAAGCAACCCATAGCCGCCTCTTTTGTCGACTTTCAAGTGGAGATGGCAATGGATGGTGTTATGTCGTTATCATGTTTGTATTAGGAAACTCAAATCTTAACCTAACTTATTAGACTTTTGTGTTGGGTTGACTTATACGATTAAAATATTTTTGATACGATGGATTATTTAAATCAACTTACTGATTTATGCTAGAAAGAGTCTAGTATTTTAATCACTTATTTTAATCCCCCATTTGATCATGTAATCGATTCAATATTGCTGTTATTAAAACAAATCATAAATTTTTTGAAATACATAATCAACACAATCAGGGACGGAGCCAGAAATTTATTTTTGGGGGGGCTGAAGTGTATTAAAAAAATTTTTTTGTGACGAAATAAATATATTTAATAAGTAAAATTTAGAATCAATAATTATAAAAATAATAAAAACATATAATTATACATACCCAAAAATTTGTTATTGATTAACACTTGAAGTATTGGTAGTTGTTGCACTCGAATAACGAAGAGGAGGCAATTGCATTCTGCGAGTCTTCATCCGTTGAAAACGCTGCAATATTTGCTCATTTTCAATTGTTGCAAAAATATCCTTCTCGATGTATACAACCAGACAGTCATTCATCCACTCGTCTCCCATTTTGTTGCGCAAATCAGTCTTGACAATATTCATTGCAGAAAATACTCTTTCAACAGAAGCAGTCGCAACTGGTAGAACTAATGCCAAGTATGGGATAAGGTTCCCAACAATTCTTCTGTCTTCTTCAGTTTCGGAGTTTTATGCATCCTGAAAAAGAAAAAGCGAAGGAAGAAGACCATTGGTCTTGGTCGGACAATTAAATGATTAATTGCAAAATAAATCTACATCTATTTTCTATACATAGACTTCTCCAATAAGTACCAAATGGTTCGAAATAGAAAGCATTGAATTGAAGGATTTGCAGGCCGCATACGTATTTATCCGGCCCGTTATCATTATTAAAAAAGCGATGTGTGTGATTATTCCTCTTAACCTAGCAAGGCATTATTGAAGAATTGAGTAAAGGTTCCCAAATTTAAAATGCTTGAATTGGTAGAAAAGCCCCCGCAGGTCATCATGGGTTTATGAACTCGCAAGTCATCATGGGGGACATGATCTCTTCACACAAATTTGCTAAACCAAACAAATAAAGAAAAGAAAATAAATTAATGTCGTCTACAGCCTCATCAGTTTTTTGAGTTTTACTTGAGAAGATTGCAAGTACTTCTCATGTTATTTCCCTGCATTAATGCCTACAATGTCTTTCAGTTCCGAATTGGGTAAGTTGGACGACTCCCGCGTCCGCCTTATTGGCCTCATCCACACCAAATACTCTTAATTGTCCTTGAATAAGAAAGATTTTTAGGAAGGGGAAAACAAAACTTAGATTGTCATCATCCTCCATAGGTTCCGCTGAAGTACTTGCCAGTATAAAACACTACACAATTTTGTCATGAAAAGAAAATGGATGTGTGTATCACTCGCTACTGCTATTGCCATTTGCCTCTATTTATTTGTCTCAAAAAAGACCTGGAGGATCAGGCTCAAACAGAAAGTGAGAATAATTCACAAGGTCTTCTTCATATTGTTGATTATTCACGTTGCCGTCACCGCCCAACTGGCTGGGCTGGCCGCCGGAATCCCCTATATATAGGGGGTTTTCCGGCGGCTTGGGGGGGGCTTAAGCCCCCACCAGCCCCCCCTTAAATCCGTGGCTGAACACAATATTTAAAATTTTCAGAACATTAAAAAAATACATAATGAAGCTCTCCAAGCATAATATAAGCTATAAATTAGGCCTTATTTGGATTGCTATTCTTTTGAAAATTTTCTCCATTTTCCGTGAATGTTCCTCTACATATTTTTTAATCACCTTTTACCTTATATACATCACTTCCTAAAAGTACTAAAGTAATTTTTCTCCAAAAACTCTCTAGGAAATGTGATCCAATCAACCTTTTAGAAACATGGTCAAATAGATCTATATATGATAAGATATAAAACTTTTGAGTTTTTTAAAACTTCTAATTGAAATCTTCAAGACAAATTTGATCGTGGTTAGTTTTTACTAAATACTCAAAACGGCCTTTGTAGTGCTTAATTATTATCATAAAATCAGCAATTTATTGGGTTAGTGTGTCAACTTCCCCGTTGACTCAACCCAACCCGCATACATTCGTGTCACTAACAGATTGATCCAATAATAACCTACTAAAATTCGGGTCGTGTTAAAACTTGTTAATTTCAAGTCTTGTTATCATGTCGTGTCAGAAATTATCACCCATACTTGATGCATACTTGTACCAATTCCATTGACTGGTAGGGTAAGGCAAGTATGCTAAAGCAATTAAAGGGACAAAATTGAAATTCTAATGCACATAACCAATGGATCCCAAAACCAAGAAACCTTCGTGAATTGGATTTAAATGTGCAAGATTGAAATATTTATGTGTAAAAAATAAATAAAAAATTTAATCTATTGGAGAGTGTAATTATTCAACAAAGCCCCAGAAAAGATAAAAAGAACCACACTATTACTACCTCAGAGCCCAATTTTGCTAAACATGAATACTAAGAAATTTCCTTCTAAGTCTTTTCCTATCAAACACACGACTGTCTTGTTAGAAAAATTGCCGACATTTGACCAATTATGAGCTATTTCTCCTTGGTCAAGTGTTTGAGTAGTAATACTCGGACTCGAACAATATGGGGAGTTCCAGCTTTTATGGGACTTAGCAAGATGTAGACGGAGAAAGAATTAGCTGAGTCCAATTGATTGTTCAAGATGCATCAAAGATAACTTTTTCCCCGATCTGCATGGCCAAATCTATTTTGCATTTACATGGTAGAGCACCAAACCACCCATGCAATTCCCCATTGCTCAAGTCTGAAACATCACAGGGCAGCTCTACAGGAAGTTAAAGGTTATGTTTAATCACCACAAAATGCATCTTTTAATTTAATTTAATTGACATATACATTCATAAAACATTGAAAAGTCACGGGTGATTAAGTAGACTTCAACTATTACCATGTTATTGAAAAACTTGACGATGACTTTGTTTCTAATTTCAACAACATTGTTATCAACTCATTTGTCAAATCACATTTTACAACTAATCATTAGTGATAGGTCGTACTTTCGTCATTTATTTTATAGTTAATTCTCTCCTATTATCCTACCAAATGTGGTTTATTGGGCAGATTTTATTCATTTTTGAAAATTTGTGCTGATTGCAGGGAGTTGGAATAAAATATGGTAAAAAAACGCAAATTCCTCGCTACATTTGCTAATTGATACGGGACATCCAGAGTTGCAAAGCGGGGTCACAAAGTCTACTAACAGATGCAATTGCTGGCCATATGTCCTCGGTAAACATGAGATACACAGGATTAATTCTTGTGGCAATAAATAAAAGAGTTTGAGTAGTAGTAGGAAAAGGGAGATCAAGTTACAATTGTTTCCTTATCTGATGGTCAAAAGACGGTAGACTAGGAGCTATTGTTTTGGGACTCTTTCCTTTTCTTTTGTTTTGGTAGCTTTTCAAAAGGGGGAAGTCAATTGAGACTAGGAGACCACACTTAGCCTTTTCTTGGAGAGCTGGCCGCCACAAGCAGGAGAGAAGGAATCTTTTTTTTTTTCTTTCGAAGCCCAAAGAGCTTACGTTAATTTTTACAAACCTAAACCCCGAGAGAACCCCAAAAGCCGGTATCCTTTGAGGTCCCACAGGAGACTTATAACTACCAACCCAAACCCTCCCAACCCCGATGTGGGATACATCAAAGGGGACGACACCCCAAACCTCCACAACGGGGGAGCCTGCTGCTAAGCCCATGAGAACCCAACCCCCGAGAAGGAATCTAGCTTTTGGGTTTTTTGGCTATTTTTTCCTATCTTGCTGATTCCATCGTATGACTATCCCAAGAAAGACAAAAACATTAGTCATTCTTTTGACTTTGTAGTTTTTAATTGTTCTTATTCCACCGAATTCAATCATCTCAATTGGGGACGATGCACTCAACAATTATTTCTGCAATTTTGCATGAAATTGTTCCAACAGAGATGAACTAAATCTATTTTTCTAGTCAAGAAACAACGGAGGTTTTGATTCATTTAAAAATTATGAAATCGAATTAATTTTATTTATTCCTCTTATTTATTGGTATTTGCATATTCTCTGATTGTAGTGCCTATGGTGGTTTTATTAATTGAGTATCTTGGGTTCAGACGTTCAATTAATTTAGCAACCTAATGTCAATTGGAACGTTAAATCCGTAATTATTTAATTGCTCTAAAATAGTGGCAACTGGCATGATTGGATTTGTATTAGGGGAATACGCGAGTGACAGGTGCCAAACCTGTGCAATAATAATAAATAAAACCTAACTACCACCTAAAACAGTCAATAATCAATTCGAGTACTGGAGCAGGGACTCTAGGTGTGCAATGGGTTACTTGATTCACCCTGTTCCCGAAGAGTTTGCTTAATCCGATATATCTGAATTAATTATTTAACTGAATTCACTAACTAGTAGACAGTGGTAAGTAGGGTCGTCTCCTCAGGGACTGGAGAGAAATTTATTCCTTTTCGAATCAAGACAAATGGGGGGTTTTCACGATTGAATGCTAAAAATAAAGTAACTACAGAAAATAATTAATTTAAAGAAATAATTGGAGAAACTCTAGCCAAGGGTACACTTCAGAAATGGTTCATGCACTGATCATCGAATCACAGATAATTCCAACATTTATTAATAGATTGGTTATAGTTGTCTCGCACGCGCTGAACAACCAACCCTTCCTTAATTTATCGATAGCTAAGGTACGACCGTTAGCTATTTCTCTAACCCAAAAATAACCCTAGGTACGACCATAGGATTTAATTTATAGATTGCATTAATAATTAGAAAGGCCCAATCCTAACTAACAAACACGCTACGAGGGTTTGTTTAAACTAGATCGTATGCTCCCCTGCCATAAACCCAATTACGCCAGTTGCTACTAAGGTAGAGATAACGAACAATTACGGATTCAATTACCTCTATTTAGCAAAATAGCCTATATGAATAATTAATTATTGCGCACTAATCAATCATATATAAGGACTATAACAATTAAAAACAGGAAGCATATAAATATCAATAAATGAAGAAAATAATTAAAAATAATTTAGATCTCACAGTAGTTATTGAACCAATTCGTCAGTTTCCCCTCGATTAGAATTAGAGAATTAGCCCTCCATTAATGGAGGACAGACCACGCGGGGATGATTTGGAAAGGTTGCCGAATCGGATCCTTCACTTCCGGTCAATGACCGAAGACAAGAACAAAGAGATTGATTACTCTCGATGGTTTCCAGAGCCCAAACATACGAAAAGTTAAATTGCTCCCTTCAATTGTATCGAGCAGGGGAAAAAAGCGTTAACTGCAAATCACAGTGGCGGCTGGCCTTTTATTGCCTTTTTCCCGAATTGCTTACAGAGACACACGAGAGTGTCTCTTTCCTTCTTTCTTCAATTTTGGTCAAAGCTAAATTGACAAACGAATCAAAGGTCCTCAATTGCGGCTAGCTTTTTCTTTCTTTGTTAGCAATGCATACGAGAGAAAGGTTTCAATTGTTTGATTCCTCAATTTGGTCCAGACTCATGAAAAGCTCACAAGCATCCCCAAAGTCAACAAAAGTGGCTATTGTCTGCTGCCTTTTTCTCTGCAACGCTGCGGCCCTCCTCTCCCATTTCAGAGCAAGTTTTTTTTTTCTTTTCTAAACCTAAGCCGCGCGAGAGATAATGCCATCCCCAATAGCCGAAAATTGTTACTTGTTCCCAATATTGCAACCAGACTCCCTCTAAATATATTAAAATAAAATCTATTACAATTAGATTTCTTCAGCTTCTCAAGCGGGCCCCACGTCCGATGAATCTTCTAAAAGTTGAATTTAAGCACTTTTCAGCATCCATTCCTGCAATTAGCACCAAAACAAAATACCAGTAGAATCCACCCAATTAAGGAAAATATTTAGTCAATTAATTGTGCAATAATGCCCAAAATACCCACTAAAATGCATCCTATCAATCTCTCCCACACCTGAACTATGCTTGCCCTCAAGCATAATTAACTCAGAAGTACAATCAAGATACGAAGCTAATCACAGCAGTTCATACCAGAAACGGCATCCCAAATTCCCCAATAACCTCATCGGAATCAGAATATACCAAATCAACAATGCTCACAGTTCAAAGTGTACTTATTCACTCCAAAGTGTATATAAGATGGCTCTCAAATCAACACAATAGAATGACACTACCATAAGCTTGCTCATATATCATATCTCCACCACTTACTTATGAATTTAAGTGCAACAATCAAGGGACTTTGCAAGGTTGTAATGGGGCTAGGGTGAGAAGGTAGGATAAAAGGAATCAAAAGGGTGTAAAAGTGTAAAGAAAGTGATCAGAAATTCATTAC